>NW_006399853.1:6299777-6360008 GCF_000299155.1 Elephantulus edwardii
TCCAGGGTCACCCATTTTGAATAATATTGCATGAGTTCCTTGTTTTTCAATGCAGCTTACCCTAAAGAGACCATGTATACCCATGTTTATCGCAGCTTTGTTTACAATATCAAGGAGTTGGAAACAACCTAAATGCCCATCAACAAACGAATGGGTAGAGAAGCTGTGGTATATTCGCACAATGGAATACTATGCTGCGTTGAAATAAACTTTTTTACCTAATGGCATATGGAGCTTTGGTGGCCTTGTGGTATTGCACTGCCAACACAGAAGCACAAGGTACAAATCATCAAGTCAGAAGTGACCCATAGCTGAGCCTCCAGTGGGTCTGCAGAGGCAGTAATTTGGGTGGGAGGAGATTGCCCATCTTTCTTCCCTGGAGCAACTGGCAGATTTAAACTTCATCTTTAGGGATCACAGCACAGCTACTTACCCCTAGGTCACCAGAGTTCCCTACATAGGAACCTCACGATATTTGCATAATGTGAGCAAGAGAGGCTCCTCCCCCCTACTCTAACTTTCCTGACAGTGTGACAGCCTGTGTTGAAGATTTAGTAGAGATTTTGCTTACTAACAGCTTTGTATCAAATGACCGCTGTTTTAAAAATTTCTATCCATTAGATTAACCCACTCTGTGCTTGTTGAACTGCTACAAAATGTTAGTGTTAGAACCCACCTGCCAATTTGGAGAAGAAAGACAAGACCTTTTCTCCCAGAAAAATGTACAGCCTCAAAAAAACCCAAAAGATGGTTGGCGTGAGTTAAACTTACCCGAGTGAATGGGTTTGGGTTTGGGCTTCACAGAGACTGTTTTATTCACCTGTAAGTAAAGAAATGAACAATGGGTCTTGATAAAATTAGTAAATATATCAGGTGGAGAAGAAGGTCGGAACAATGTATTGCTTATCCAAAGTTTCAGTTCTAGGGATAAAGTCCTTCTAGGAAATGTAGTTAATAATTAATGCTGATAAAAATAAAAATATTATATAAAAAAGCAAGCTTATGGACTTTATTATGCAACTGAGCCTTCCATTTTGGATATAAACATTATTTTCTCAGTACCTCTGTGTTATTTGACACAACATTAAGATGTTTTCTTTTTCAAGTGACAAGAGAAGCAAGAAGTAAGGCAGTGGAAAAAAGTGGAATGTGGATTTTAGTGACATGCATACTGAAAACTTCAAAAAGTTTTAGCTGATAGGAACCTAAAGCCGTTGTCATTGCCACTGAGGTGGAATTGACTCCTAGCTGACTCTCCATGGGTTTTCTAAAGCTGTAAGTCACACAAGATGTGATTTCTCATTTACTATATTTTGAGCTTCTGGGGCAGCCAAGCCACCAGAGAGACATGTCCTTGACTCTGCACCCCAATTGCATAAAAAATACAACTCTTCTTGCCCTCCATTTAGAAAACTGAGAAAGTTTGAAAAACCATTCTGCATACCACAGTCCTTACCACATTATTTTGGTACTGCATTAAAGTCTAACTTATTAAGCATTCTACTTACTGTCCTTAATTAATGAAGAAAGCATTTGGTTTCACTTAATATAATTCCTTGAAAAATGTTTACTAAAGCATGCATCTTAGAAGCTATTGCATCAGAATGATTAAGGTGTAAAATCATAAAGCTTACCAGTAGAAATCTTGCTGATAGAAAAAAAAAATAAATAAATCAATGAAGCTGTGGCCATGTTTTTCAAGGAAGTAAACCTTGTAACCTCAGGCTAATGCACTGTTACCATGATATTTTCAATAGCTAAAATGATTTCAATATCACAATCTTAAAAATTTAGGTTATAAAAACTATTTTAATGGGTTTATTCACTTTTATTTGCATGACAACATTTTGTTTTCCATGCTGTCAGTACATCTTGATGGGACAAGGAAAAAAGAAATAAGAATTCAAGTGAATGAAGTTGCTTTTGTAATTTTTTTTTTCATAAAAGGCATGATCCTATGTTTTCTCTTCATAGACCCAGGGCTGCACAGGCAGCTGTATTTTCTGCAACGACCGTCTAATGTAGTAGCCACTGAAGGAAAAGATGCTGTCTTGGAGTGTTGTGTTTCAGGCTACCCTCCTCCGAGTTTTACTTGGTTACGAGGAGAGGAAGTCATCCAACTCAGGTATTTTCAACTTATAACTTTTGTGGGGAGTGTATGCTACTGTTTGTATTTGTTCAGTTTAATGTGAATGGGCCAGAAAGAGGAGGATCTTTTCTTAGAACATCAAGATATTTTGACACTTTCTGAAATTACTTTGTTTGAAGGACATTTAGCATCTGGGCTGAGTGGAGAAAACATAGCCAAAAATATCTATGATATTGATTCTGGAAGGAAATTCAGAAAGTAGCTGTTGTCACTGACATGATTCTACTCAGAGTTACTGTCAAGGGCACTTTACAAGATCTCATCCTAATAACTGAACACAGGAAATAAGATATTTTTATGCCCAAATTCCTGAGTTCAGATATGGCCTATGTCTTTGGAGGCTGTATGCATTTCGTATTATCTCTCTCACCATCTCAGCTATGGAACATGTTTAAGACAAGAGGAAGAAATCTTGGCTCTTTGAATCAAAATTGGACACTATGTAAAAGTAGTATCTTAGTGGAATGAAATACCTACTTTGCACATTTCTGTAAAAGGTAATGTTGTTGTTTTAATAAGTTAATTTCTTGTACTCACCAGCATAAAACTTCTTGACTTGTTTTAATTCTTTGCTGACATAGGCCCAGAGAACACAAATCAATCGTTAAATTTCATCCACCTTAAATCATTGTTTCTGTGAGAATGCTTGTTTCTAGATTGGGATGGATTCCCAATCTTTCTGAGAATATTGAAGTATTTAAGAGAAATGGGTGCAAATACAGCATGAAAAGACTTGGCGTCTGGATACAGCTTCACATACATACTCAGTTTAGAAGTCTAGCAATTAATGGTACCTAATAATAAGGAAGAACACAATGACCATTACATTGAATTCCACACATGGGGCCTTGACTTCCACTGTAGGCAACCAATTCTCTGGAACTTGAAGTCCTGGAATACAAAATATAATGCTTATGTTAGATTATTAGAAATTGTTTCTTCATTTTTTCCCAAATTTAATGTACTGTATTCCTTGGTCCCTGAACATGGCCTTTCAGTGGGAACAAATTTACATTGAGTGAACTTTTCATCAATAAATCTGATGAGATTAATTTATTATGATGCAGATTTTCTTTACAATTTAATAGTTCAGTCTGTAATATTAATGTCCTGTTGGAAGTTTCATACAAACCATTGAGTACTCAGGTTGGAATATATAATGTCATTGTATACTGTTGAGTCAGAACCGACCCAAAGCTGACCCTCCATTGGGCTTTCAGAGGCAGTAGATCACATTGGAAGAGATTGTCCATCTTTCTCCCATGAAGCAGCTGATAGATTCAAACCACATGATTTTGGATTTGCAGCCCAACCCCTTACCAATAAGTCACCAGAACTCCTGCATCTTTCTATGATATAAGTTGTTGTTGTTGTTGGTAAGTGCCGTCGAGTCATAGACAACTCATAGTGACCCTATGAACGAAAGACGTGAACACTTGTATAACTTTCATCATTTCTCCACTTTCATAGAGTTTCTGGAGGCAGGCTGTATGGGAAGTGGATGCCACTCACTCCTGCTTCCAAGCTTGTTTTAATAGGGGAGCTCCACCAAACACTGTTCACCATGGGTAACCACTATTTCATTTGACACATTAACGTCATAGTGTTCAGCATCACAGCAACCACAAGTTACCTCTGTACAGCAAATGGACATACCAGTGCTATATTAGAAGACTGTTTGACCAAAGCAAATTAAAACTGGGGATTTTAATTTATATGTATATTATATGTATAATGTAATATAAATCATACCATACATATTATATATTCCTATTTTGAGTGAGTGTGTACAATTTTACTCTGTATATTTTTTTTTATTTTCTAGGTCCAAAAAGTATTCTTTATTAGGTGGAAGCAATTTGCTCATCTCCAATGTGACAGATGATGACAGTGGGACCTATACCTGTGTTGTCACATATAGAAATGAGAATATCAGTGCCTCTGCAGAGCTCACAGTCTTGGGTAAGTTAATGACTCAAGAAGAGTTTACATTGTACCCTTCAAAATACATAACAGAGACACTTTAAAGGTTTACCACTGAATTACTCGCTACATTTATTAGTATGAGATTGCAAAGTTCCAGTACTCCACGTATGCCCTTGCCTTTCTTTAATTAATTGCACAGGGGTTAAATGTAGTGCTTAAATACTTGCTCATTGAATTAAAGTCCAGATACATCACAGTTTAGTGTAATTATTCCAGTAAGGCAACTGAAGCCTACCTAAAAGGATTACTTGCCAGATGTGTTGAATAACAAATGAGGGGTTATAAAGTAACCTGGGGAAAAGAATGATAGACATTGTGTAAGAAACACATACTTGAATATAAAAGGCAGATATTGCTTGTGATGGCAAAGTCTCCAGCATTAAATTTGGGTGTATTTGTAAGATTACTTTGTTAATATGGAAATGCTTTAGGTGTTGTGTAGAAAGTGAGCCATTAAAATAAAATATATATAAGGGAAAAATTCATGGCACAGTTTAATTTAACAAAACTAAAGGGCCTAAATGAGCTCATATTATTCACAAAGCCAATTATCACATATCACTGCAAATTAATAATGTATATTAATGTATTTTATATTTAAAGATAGAGTAGTATTCATCTCAGCACATATTTTATCACCTACTTCAGATTTCTCCTAGCCAGTTTCATCTGAATCACATACTTTCTCCAAAGTACTTTAACATTTGAATTTCAATTGCTTTTCCCTATAACAACAAAAAAATTGGTTACTGGTATTTGGATTTTTTTTCTTCTAGAATAAATCTATTTGCATTTTAAAGAGTCTAGGAAAAAAAATCACAGGCTTTTTAAAAGTTATTCAATAGAACTGAAAAGGTATGACACCCTGATTATACCTGCTAACCTATATCATAGTATTATTATACTATCCATTTTTCTTTTTGACTTTAAAGTTTATTTAGAAAACAATTTCGTCTGCAAGTAAGGTAATAACGTATATGATGAGTTAGCCAATGGACTTGTTTTTTTTCTTTGAACAAACCATAAACATTAAATTAAGAAGAGGGGAAGACTTTAATCCTTAGTTTCAGAGATGTACTAGTTTAGTTGAATAGCAGAAGACTTTCATCCCGTATTTTAAGGAGTGTCTTATGCTAACTAAAATATCAGCTACCTTGAAAACGGCTGCAATTTACTCATATTCTAATGGATATTTTCCAATACTATAAAAATAAAGAGAACTTTCATATTTTAAATGTCAAAGTATAATAACACAGAAAAGCTATCACAGAAATTTTCTTATAATGTGTGTTACTGATCATAAAGCAAATATGCTTATGATATACACCTGAATATTTATCATAGGCAAACTTTTGCTTCCTAATACATAAGGTCAAGTCTTATATAAAATTAATGAGTGACATTTTGCCATGTAATGTTAATCATTGTTGCTTAAGTGCCTATCTGGAAGGGACTGTTTCCTTGATGTTGATCCACGTTGAAGGCAGTATGCTTTGTTCTTCATTAACGTTTCAAAAGCTCTCAGCTTTCAGTACACAGGGTTGTGTTATCTCATATGGCAGCTTATTAATGAGTCTTGCTCCAATCTTGATGGATTTTTCTTCATATCATCCAGCTTCTGGGATTCTTAACTCAGGATACAAAAGAATAAATAAGTATAGCCAAAAGACACAATCCTGATGTACATTTTTTTAATTCCTCATTTTGAAATGTAATCCATATTTTTTATCACCTATATAGTCAAACGACTTGGAATAGTCAGTAAAACACAAGTAAATATTTCTTTCTGGTATTTTCTATCTGTATATATGTACATGGTGATCATGTTAGTGTACTGTCGGGTTTAAACCAAATCAGAGTTGACCCTCTACTCAGTTTTCAGAGGCAGTTAATAGCACAGGAGGAGAGTTCTCTTTTTTTTCTGTGGATTTGAACTGTATACCTTTGGATTGTCAGTGCAACTCCTTACCATTGAACCATGGCAGTTCCCTGTATACATATGTATAGTCTTAATTTTTTGCCTTATTAAAACTCTAGAAAAATATTGGCCAGGTTCAGAACTGGCACCTACTTGTTTTGCATGGGATAAATACATAGTCTAGGTCAGTTACTCTGCGGGACAAGGATGCAAAATCTCCTCCTGCACAATTTACTGCCTCTAAAAATATGCTAGAGGGTTAGCTATGGATTGATTCCAACTCAAAGGTACACAACAACTACAACAAGTTCAGATATCTACATAAAATACAAAGTTTGAAATCAAATGTATGTCTTTGAATCCCAGAACACTTGATTGTTCTAATGAGAAACTTATACTTGAACCAGGAGGCAGTCGTCAGAACAGAGCAAGGGAACACTGCATGGTTCAAAATTGGGAAGGGCGTACGCCAGGGATGCATCCTATCTCCATACCTTTTCAACCTGTATGCAGAACAGATTATCAGGGAGGCGGGGCTCTATGAGGAGAAATGTGGGATCAAGATTGGTGGACGATTTATCTACAACCTACGTTATGCGGATGACACAACCCTGCTTGCTGAAACTGAAGAGGACCTGAAGCACCTGCTGCAGAGTGTCAAGGATTGCAGCCTACAATATGGAATGAGGCTCAATGTTAAGAAGACAAAGATTCTCACCACTGGACCAATTAGCAGCATCAGGATGGATGGTGAAGAGATTGAGATTGTACACAGCTTTAGTTTGCCTGGCTCCACAGTTAACAGTCTTGGCACCAGCAGCCAGGAAATTCAAAGGCGCATTACCATGGGAAAGTCTGCTGTTAGGGACCTCTCCAAAGTACTGAAGAGCAATGGTGTCTCTCTGGAGACTAAGGTGCATCTGATACAGGCTATGGTCTTCGCAATCACTTGTTATGCATCAGAGAGTTGGACAATGACCAAGGAGGATAGAAGGAGAATTGATGCCTTTGAGCTGTGGTGCTGGAGAAGAGTATTGAGAATACCATGGACTGCTAGGAAAACAAACAGATCTGTCCTGGAAAGGTTAAACCGGGTGGCTCCTTGGAGGCAAGGATTCTGAGACTCCCTCTAACATACTTTGGACATGTTGTGAGGAGAGACCGGTCCTTGGAGAGGGACATCATGCTTGAGAGGGTGGAAGGACAGTGCAGGAGAGGAAGGCCCTCTATGAGGTGGATTGATTCAGTGACTGGGATAATTGGGATGGGAGTGTCAGAGACAGTGCGATTGGCACAGGACAGAGCGGAGTTTAGGGCTGTTGTACATAGGGTTGCTATGAGTCGCAGGCGACTCGACGGCACATAACAAAAACAACAACAACATAGTGTCACATATCATGGACATTCTGGCTACTCTAACTCTTCCTTCCAAGTCAAGGACTCTGAGTGGAAACAGCCCTTTGCAAAGGCAGGATTTGTCCCTTTACTATATGAGTCTTTTTAAAGAGTAGGGGCCTAGGAGCTATTGCCTATGAACAAGTGAAACAAGGCTTTCTCCATAGATTTGAGTATGTCCACCTTATAGTGCAACATTCTGGGTCTGATGACAGGTGAGTTTTGATAGGAAATTGTTTGTGTGTGTAAGTATTTCATTGTTGTTATGTGCTGTTGAGTCATTTGTAACTCATTGAGGCCCTTTGTACAACAGCCCTGAAACTTTCTCTCTCTTGAACCAATAGCATTGTTTCCAACACTTACCCACATTACCCTAGTCACTGAGTCAATCTATCTCATCCAGGTTCTTTCTCTCTTGTGCTGTCCCTCCATCCTTGCAAACATCATTTCATTCTCCAAGGACTGGTTCCTGCTGACATCATATCCAAAGTATGTGAGACAGAGTTTCAAAATCCTTACCTCCAAGGAGCAGCCTGATTTCACCCTCACTGGAACAGATGTTTGTTCTCTTAGAAGCCCATGATATGTCCAATATTCTCCCCTAGCTCACAACTCAAAGGCATCGACCCTTCTTCTGTCATCCTTAGTCATTGTCCAACTTTCTAATGTATAACACATATTTGCGAAGACCGTGCCTTGGATCATGTGAACCTTAGTCTCTAGATTGACATCAATTGCTCTTCAGTACCCTGAAGACGTCTCAGATAGCAAATTTTCCCAGTACAGTTTGCCTTTTGATTTCTTGGCTGCTGGTACCAAGAGTGTTGATGGTAACCTGGGGTTTCTGTGATACTGAACCTTGTGCCATGGGGGTGTCAAATGCTATAACAGTTATACATGGTGGACAGTGTTTGGTGGAGCTCCCAGTTTAAGCCAGGTTTGGAAGCAGAAGAGGCATCTACTTCCTAAACAACATGCCTCTGGAAACCCTATGAACTTTGAGAAACAATGATAGTTATAGAATGTGTGTCATCTCAGGTTTTTTGTTCATAGAGTCACTATGAGTCATGCTTGACTCAATGGCAGTCAACAACAAGTCTATAGAGAGTGCCTAAGAAAGAAATTTTTTATATCCATGTTCTTTTAAATACATATGATTGTTTCAACCATTAAGCAATATAGTGATTATTGAAATAGGTAATAAGCTAAGCTACACAGAAAGATTTGGAAGGACCATCTTAAAAAATTAACTAAAAAGGAGATCAAGTTATATGTGGAACATTAAAATCACTATAAAAGCTATAATTTTATGGTGTATTGAAGTAGAAAAGTACACGTTAGTTAATAGCTTACTTTCTGTTGGCAGTGTTTTTGAATAATAAAAAGTATGGCTGAATAATATGGCTGATAATGAGTCAACAAATTATCAAGGAGTCCTGATGGTGAACTACTAACAAAAAGTTCGGCAGCTTGAGTCTATCCATTGCGCCTTAGGGATTATAAAGATGAGGCAATCTGGTCCTGTTATGATGAAAACTTGATTGAGATTTGTTTACCATGCATGAGACTCTGAGACTACAGCATGTAGGTACCTAGGTACCGTTAGAACAAAAGGCATCCCCTTGCATCAGCCTTTTCTCAAACTGTAGATCTACAGAGTGATCATTAACACTAGAGAGACACTTAAATCTGGGGCTAACGAGCCATATAAAAGTAAAAAGATCAGTATTTACCCCATGGAAAAGCCTTGAAGGCAGGAAAGAGTAGGATAAGATTAATGAAATTATTAATTATGAGGAAGATGTGGGGAAATGATGAAGAGACTAAGAAGAACCAATTCCATTGATCCCATTTTGATTGACACTAAATTAATTTAAATATTATGAGTATTGCAATTAATATTATAGAACAAAATATATGTGAAACACTGAATAAAAAATGCTTCTTAGGCTTCCACTCAAATCCCAAATATTGCTTTTGTTTTTTGCCCTCAATCTTCTCCAAATTTAATGTAAAAATATTGTGCATTATAAAATTATTTTTTCTTTTCTAAATTAATTTGAAGGCATGATTTATAAGTTCGTTTTATGGTACTGTTGTTGTATTCTCATGTATTTCCAGTAATGGAACAGAGCATTTTAGTTCAAGAATAAGATGGCTTTATTGTCTTTACATTTTTCTGCACTTACTTTAGTTTTGTGCTTTTTTAAATTAAAGCATATGTGATACTAGTGCTGCTATCTTAGTATGTATAATTGACCCATCCGTTTATGGGAAAGTGACACTTTCTCTTAAAAGCTTAGTAATGAGCTTGCTGATAGAGCTTTGTGGTTTAGACCAAGACTCTTTGCTGTAAATAGGACATGTTTATCATAAAATATATTAAGGTACTATTTCTCTTCTGTTACAATGTAATTCTTTGTTTTAATAGAGCTCTCTTAAATTTACAGCATGTTGTTGTTGTTGTTGTTGAGTGCCTTCTAGTTGACGACAACTCATATTAACCCTATGAACAAAAGGCCTGAAAGCCTTTCTATAACTATCGACATCTATCAAAGTTTGTAGAGTTTGGGAGGCATGTTGATTAGGAAGTGGATGCCATTGCTGTTTCCAAATTTACAGTATACTATATCTAAGCTGCAGTTCTTAAATTTTATATGTATGTATTTTTATTTAGAGTATAACTTCTCACCTGTGCCAATTTAATGATCTTAGTTATAATTTGGTGGATGGAGGGAGGGAGTGGTTAAGGAAATGGGAAAGATCGTGTGGGGATCTGGAAAGTCAGGGTAGTGGTGGGCATAGTTCAGTGGCATTTCATTTTCTAAAACATAATGAATGTGGTTGCCGTGAAGCTGAACACTGTGACACTGATGTGTCAAATGCGTCAATGGCTGGTTACCCAATGCGGACAGAGACTGGGGTGGAGTTCCCCAATTAAAACAAGCTTGGAAGCAGGAGTGGCATCCACTTCCATAATAGCTTGCCTCCGGAAACCCTATGAACCTGGAGAGAGGATGAAAGACACCCAAGCGTTGATGACTCTCCTTCATAGGGTTGCTGTGGGTTCCCTGCGACTTGACGGCACTTAACAAGAACAACAACAACAACAGTGAATGGGAATAATTGTGAAAAAACACAGTGAAAGTAGTATGAAGCACAATGTATACCAACTTTGTAAGCAAAGCAATATAAAATAATTTAAAAAAAATCCCAGATCCCAAAATTAAAATATTAGCTTAGGTAAGGCTGTATTAATTTCCATTCACAGGTTAATTACCAAAATGATCAATCTTATTGAAATTAGCTAAAAGTGCCACTTTGTAAGACTATCATCCCAAATCCAAAAAATCCAGCATCACTACATTGGTTCTGACTCATGGAAACCCTGGAGCACAGAGTAGAACTGCTCCTTAGAGTTTCCAAGGCAATGAGTCTTTACAGAACCTGACTGTGGTATTGTCCCTCCTTGAAACAATTGGGAAATTTAAACTCTCTACTTTCTGGTTAGTGGCCAAGTGCTCTGACCGTTGTGCAACTCTAGTTGTTGAGTATTGTCAGGTTAAAATTGACCTACAGCTGATCCTCCAGTCGGTTTTCAGGAGCAACAAATCTCACAGGAGGAAATTCCAGTCCTTCTCCATCAGAGTAGCTAGTGAATTCAAATTGCAAGCCTTGAAGTGCACGTCTTTACCACTAGGTTCTTACCAGAGTTTCCTTAGGGTTCTTAAATGTAGAAAATATGTGTGTGTGTGTGTGTGTGTGTGTGTATGTGTGTATGTGTGTATCTATATCTATATATCTATCTCTATCTCTATCTCTATCATCTGTCTATATCATCTATATCTATATCTACATCTACATCTACATCTACATCTACATCTATATCTATATCTATATCTATATCTATATCTATCATCATCTATATCATCTCTATCTATATCTATATCATCTCTATCTCTATCTCTATATCTCTATATCTATATGTATATCTATATATCTGTATCTATCTATCTCTATCTCTATCATCTCTATATCTATCTATATCTATGCCTATCATCTCTATCTCTATCTATCTCTATCATCTATATCTCTATCTCTATCATCTATATCTATATCTTTTTAAGAGGGAAATCAAAAGATTATACTCCAGATTAGTAGCAGGATATAGTCAAGAGCTCAGCCTTGAGCCTCACAGCTCTAGGCCAATGTTAAAAATTCTCAGTCCTGTCAATATTGGCTCACCACTCCTAGTTACCCAACAAACTTGGGCAAAGGTTCTTAGCTCCAATTGCAATGATGTGTCAGTCACAGAGTCCCATCTACATCGTATCTCTGGTTCAGTTATAGCTGCTGCTATCGGTGTAGTGGAGCAAGAATTTCTGGGTTGGAAGGAAGTGTTGCATTCCCTTACTGCTGCTGCTCTTTGCTGGCAGGAAAGCTTTCATTCGCCTGCTGCTGGATCAATCGCTGAATTTAATTTTGAGATTGGCCAATCCCCTTGTGGATCGGTGAGACTAGTCAATCTCTTTGTGGACTGGTAGATGGCCAATCCCCCTGTGGCTAAGGTAACACACCCCATTAACATAGTCCCTCCTATTTACATGACAAAGTCAAAGTATGTCTAGGAAAGTCATATTGAAAAATAGACTTCACAATGAGAAAGGTAGTTATAGACGTTTAAAACAAAAAGAGCCAACTCTTCTCTCTGATATATAGGCAAGAAGGTTCTGTTTGTTGTCTTTACTGAGACACTCAGGCTGACAGAGCAGCTGCCCTCTCTCAAATTGAAAATCCCTGTGAAGAGGGTGAGAAAGATTCTGAAAGGTTCTTATCAAGATGCCCTTAATCCTGTCTAATTAGAAAAACTCCACTTCAGTATACAGATGTCTGATACTGTCTTATGGTGATGTGTAATACCTTACTACTTTTCCTTTTTCCAGATCCATGACATGGTTATTACTTATGATTAGATAGGGTGATGTTTTTAGTTATGGAGTATGTATTATTAGAATCGATGAATGTCATTGAATTGATGATGCATGAATGGACTGGAAGATACTAGTGTATATGTTAATCATAGTTCTCTAATAGAGTGACTGGTGGATTGAAATCACCACCCTTGAGGTTAGCAGCCAAGTTCCTTATGCCACCAAGCCTCCATATACAGTAATGGGAAACAGTAGCTAATAGATGATTTTGATTTTTTTTTTGTCTTTGCAACATCACCACATTACAACATACGATTATTTTAGTTACTTTTATCGCTGTCATAAGGATATGCAAAAGTTCTGTCTGAGAGAATGTTTAAAGACTCTGTTTACTATGTAATAGTATTAGACTAAGGGAAACATTTGTGAGATCAGACTTTTAGTAACAAAGTTATTTGATTATATATGACAGCTGCCAGATATGACTGTCTTTGGAAATATCAGTTGGATGATGCTAGGATTTGTATCTCCATTACATGAATACCTGTGAAGGCCTGTGGTGCCGAGCACTAGACCTCTACTTGTCTTCCTTGCATTAAAGAAAACAACTTGAATGGTGCTTTTACCTTTAGCCTTGAGATGGTTATGAATCTAATTCTTTCTTAAATGGATGAGGGAAGAAGTAGAAGCCCCCGAGGAAAATGTAAAGGCTATGTACTAATTCAAAGAACTGTATTAAAATAGGCAATTTGAGGCTATGATTTTAATTAGCCCAAATATCTAAGCAAGGTGAATTGACCATATGTGGTTCAGAAGGAAGAGAACTGCTGACAGTGGTGGAAAGCTGCCCAAAAGGACATTTCATGCTATGCTTGTCCTGATGCACCAGAACTACACATTATCCCAGAAGGAGCTGTCCTCCATGGTAGAACACAAACGAAATTAGATAGCCACCTTTTAATCAAAGTCTCAAGAGTTGTAGTAAGATGTGTTTGCCAATTTTCAAGGATTCCAGAATAAGGCATGACACTTCTTCATGTACTTTCTTTTTCAGAAAATCTTGTTTCTTTTTCAATATATGTTGTATAATAGTTTAAAACCAAAGCCAAACTGATGGCTACTGAGTTGATTCCGACTCATAAGGACCTTGTATAATAGAGTATAAGGGCACAAAGTGTTCTCTAAATGGTTAATCTTTGTGGAAGCAGACTGTCTTTTCCCCTCAGAGCAGCTGACTGTTTTGAACCTCTGATCTTTCAGGTTACCAGCTGATATATTTAACTGTTACGGCTGTCAGGATCCTGAGCTATAATCATTTAAGTAGCATTAATTGTATTGTGTGGTGGTTGTTGCGGTATACTGTTGCATCAGAACAGAACCATCCCTGACTCTCCAGCGAGTTTTCAGAGCTGGTTGATTTTACGGGAAGAGATGGTCCATCATTCTGTGCAACAGCTGGTGGATCTGAACTCTGTGTCTTTGGGGTTGACGTGCAGCTTCTCACCACTACTCCACCAGAGTTCACTAAGATAGTATGCATTATACTTTAAATGCACTGCAATTAAGTCATGACAGTTTTTCCTCTCAATTTTCATAAAAATATTTTGGAAATTAGTTCTTGTGAAGGATTTTTGGTGAGAAGCTCTGTATGAACAAAATGAACAAAAGTTCTGTACAAAAAAAAATGAACTTATTTCCTCTATGAAAAAAAGTCTTGTATGAACAAAAAGTTTCAGACACATCATTGTTCTTTATTAGCTATATAATCAAGGAAGTTATTTCATTAAAATAAAGATTAAAATTATTGTTCATTAAAGTTCTCCTAACTGTATTATAATTATTAAGGTTACTAACAAAGGCTAAATCATCACCATTTTACTTTTGAAAAAAAGCTGTGTTAAAGTAAGTTAGTTAAATAGGGACGTACTGCAGGACTTCTCAGAGCCTCTTAAAGCTTATGTTTGGTGAATGCTGTAGTCTGCAGACATAAAATAAAGCCACATTATAAAACAGATTCTAGTTTGTAACACATGGGATGGCTAAGTGCGGGAATATACATTTTGACACCAGGCTTTGTCCCTGGTGTCTTTCCAATATTTACAGGGTCAAAAATCTATTTTTCTCTATATTTAAAGTCTATGAAAGAGATGTGTTGTTGTTATTGTTGTTGTTATGTGCCACTGAGTCACCTGTAACTCATAGAAACCCTATGTATAACATTCTTACACCCTGCTCTATTCTGTGCCAATATTATTGTCTGTGACACACCTGCCCCTTTTACCTCAGTCACTGAATAAAACCATCTCTTCTAGGGTCTTTCCCTCCTGCACTGTCCCTCCCCCTTCCCAAGCATGATGTCCCTCTTCCAAGGACTGGTCCCTCCTTGCAATATGTCCAAAGTATGTCAGATGAAGCTTCAGAATCCCTGCCTCCAAGGAACAGCCTAGTCTCACCCTTTCCAGGAAGAACTTGTTTGGTCTCACCCTTTCCAGGAAGAACTTGTTTGATCTTCACCAAATGTGGTTCCATGTACCATAATTGCAATTTACTGTATACATTTCTACACGAAGTGCCTACCAATTAAAGGTGGATTTTTACTGTTAATGGGATGTACTAATTTTTTATTCCAACCGTTCAGACCCATTGCACATTCTGTAGGAAGCAACAGGATACCATTTTAATCACAGCGCAGTGTTCCCCTCCTGCTAAGAAAAACAAATGCTTTATTTGTGAGTTTTCCTTCATTGCTTTTTTTTTCCAGAGGACCAGCAATGAAATAATTATCTCTGGTGATTCAGTTATATAATTTAGTATTCCCTTCGTGTGTTCTTACTGACATTAAAAAAGTAGTTAGTGAATTTGACTGCGTATTGCTCAGCAATACCGCTTTATCACCAGTTTACAGTGCAGGAGAACAAAAGAACATTTAAATGAATGGGATCCGTATGTGGATGTGTTTCTTAAAGGATGCTTAGCCACAGACAAGTGGGGATTGTACAGAAATTATGGATCCCTTCTTTACCATGATAATCCAGCTTGCAAAAGGCCTTGGAGATTAATACCACTCTGGGCCATTATGTTGATATAAGCAGGAAGGTGAGGTGAGAGGAGAGACATGTTCATGGCTGGATTGAAAAAATATAATATAATGTCAGTGAGTTTTCTTCTCCCTCTCACTTCACTTAATGTTGTTATTTGCCATCCAGTTGTTTGTGACTCATAGAGACCCTATGCAATAAGAGCTCTAAAAGCTGTTCTATCCTGTGCCAACCTGACTATCTCAAACACACTCATTCCCATCGCTCCACTCACAGAATTGATCCATCTCATCGAGGGTCTTCCTCTCCTGCACCGTCCTTCCACTCTCCCAAACATGATGTCTCTCTCCAAAGACCAGTCCCTCTTTGCAACATGCCCCAAGTATGTCAGACGAAGCTTCAGAGTCCTTGCCTCCAAGGAGCATTCCAGCTTCACCCTCTCCAGGACAAACCTGTTTGTTCTCCTAGCAGTCCATGGTATATTCAACAGTTCTTCACTGGACTTCCTAAAGAGAAGTGCAAGTTTTCTTCTCATTTTCTTCTAATTACTTGGTTTTTCTCCTTTCTGGCTGAAAGCTTTACGTTTATTTGCATCTCCCTAGAAACACCTGATTATGACTCTCAAATTTCATCCTTCACACACCTCCTCCTCCTTCTCCCATCCTGTTCCATTCTTAATACCTTTAACCTATTTCACTTCACTATGAAATGAATTAGCTCTGGTGAATTCATGGCAAGAAGCAACACTGCATTCCCAAAGGATTGTGGTTTGAGGCCACCAGCTGTTCCACAGGAGGACTGTTAATCTCCTCCTTTGTGATTATCTGCCTCTGAAAACCTGCTGGAGGGTCAGCTATGGGTCGGATCTGACTCGATGGTATTTAACAACATGAAGCAAATTATGATGAGAGGGCATGAACATACTGAAGTGGATCATCAGAATATAGAAACTGTTGAATAATGTCATTTATATCACATACAAGCAAAATATTCCTGAAGATCACCCAAAAATGGCTAGGCAGTACATTGACAGAGAACTGCTGAAGTTCAGGCAAGGTTTAGAAGAGGTTGTGGCACCAGGAATATCATTACTGATATCAGATAGATCCTGGCTGAAAGTAAAGAATACCAGAAGAATGTCTATTTGTGCTATGTTGCCTATGCAAAGGCATTTGACTGTATGAATCACAGCAAGCTGTGGATAACATTGAGGAAAATATGATTCACAGAATACTTAGTTGTTCTAATATGAAAGTAATAGCTAGAAGTGGAAGCTGATGTCCAAGCAGAGTAAAGGAATTCTGCATGATTTAAAATCAAGATGGTTATGTATCAGGTTGTATTTTTTTTCTCTCTATACCTATTGACTTTGTATGCTGAGAAAAATAATTTTAAAAACTGGATTTTATGAAGAAAAACATGGTATCAGGAGTGAAGGAAAACTCCTCAAAAACCTGGGTTATGCAGATGATACACAATCTTGCTTGCTGAAAACAAGGAGGATTTGAAGCGCTTGATGCAGATCACAGGCTACACCCTTTCTATAGATTACATCTCAACATCAAGAAAATAAAAATTCTTAAGTCTGGATCAATAAGCAACATCATGAACAATGGAGAAAAGATTGAAGTTGTTAACATTTTCATCTTACTTATACCCATAATCAAAATTCTCGGTATCAGCAGCCAGGAGATCAGAAGTTGTATTACACTGAGGAAGTCTGCTGTTAGGAGCTCTCCAAAGTCCTGAAGAGTAGTGCTGTTATTTTAAAGACCAATGTGTACCTGATACAAATCATGGTCTTTTTAGTCACCTGTTATTCATCTAAGAGCTGGACAATGAGTAAGAATGACAGAAGAATTAATTCCTATGAATTGTGTGGTTGGAGAAGAGTACTGAATATCCCATTGACAGACAAAAAGACAAGCAGAGAAAGTACTTGCACAGTGTTCCTTAGAGACAGGAATGGTGAAGCTGTGTCTCACATACTTTGGCCATATTGTTAGGAAGGGCTATTTCTTGGAAAAGGATATGATGTTTGACAAGGTAGACGGTCAGTGGAAAAGAAGATGACCCTCACTGTGATGAAATGACAGTGGCCATGGCAATGGGATCAAATGTCTCCGAGGTGATAATAATGGCGCAGGATAGGATTAGTTTCAGATCTCTTGTTCATAGGGTCACTTTGAATCATCCTGTACTTGATGGCACCTAACAATATACAAAAGACAGGTGGAACAACAACTCTCAAGATGTAGTGAACTTTACACTTAGTAGAGTAACACCTGTTCACTTCAACTCTACTACAAAATGGGTTTGGATAGGAAAAAACACTCAGAAAATGGTGTTGCCATTATTTTTCTGAAATGACATCTACGTATGAACATACGTTCCCTCTGTTTTCTCACACTTGAATAGCAGGTTCAATTTACTATCCATTACATTTGTCTTGTCCTCAATTTTCAGAGAAATTGAAGGAGGAGAAAGAAGCTGGGTTAGTAATGGGAATTTCAGGTGGAAGACTGATTATGAGGAGTAGAAAGTAGTGAGTCAAAATGATTTATCTTAACATGTAGGGTCACTGAAGTAAAGCTTTGGAAGCACAAGTTGAAACAATGATAATAGATCAATAAGGATTATTTTTTGTGGGGAAAGTACTGCATAGCTGGGTGGCTTAAACATGGGCCATAGTCTTGTACTTGTACATAGGGCATTAAATAAACGTTTCCCATTGTTGCTTGAGGAAAACATTTTAAAGTACAAATGTTAGATGCTGTTTTTGAGTGATCTTAAGATGTGTTATTATTATTGAGACTTTACCAAATCCTATGAAAAATGTCAACCTTCTAAATTAAGAACTAACACAGAAGTAAGTATTCACAGTTAACTTCAGATAAGGAGGTTTTTAATCATTCCCATATAAAACACATTTTGAAAATTGCCAAAAGTGATAAATATAATTTGATTTAATGATTATGGTTACAGCATTTCAGTGTACTAAAACTAGTCACTAGTATCCAACTTCATTAAGTCCATAATAATTTAACTTCTAAATATTTTCATGTTTTTCTACTTTTCACCACCCTAAATTCCCTCACTCAATTTCAGCTCTTCTCATCTGTTTTCCAGGCCAATCCTATAATCTCCTAATTGTCTTTTTCTTAGACATATCCCACTATAAAGCATTCTCTTTAAGAAGCTGGAGATCTTGTTAAAAGGTTAATCCAAACAAGGGATACCTCCTTCTTAGAAATTAAAACCTCAATAGCCTTCTACTTCTCTTCAACCAAACTAAAAGACAAGCTCTCTACTAAATTCTGCAAGCCAATATGATATGGACTAGGTTTCCTTTATTAACTCAGCACAGTGTCTTTCTTGTTCTTGTTCAATGCACTGAAAGTACTATATTAATCTCCATGTTATGTATATAAGGAAACTAATGCATCATCTAATACATTATTATCCAGCTCAAAAAAACTGAAATGTGTGTTGTGTATCTTGCTAACATGGTAGCCAGGAAAGAAAATAAGATCTGAAGGACTTGTTGAAAGTAGAAAGGGAGTTCTGGTGCCTTCATGGATAAGTTCTTATGCTGTTAACTCGAAGAAAGCAGACAGTTTAAACATACTAGCTGGTCTGTTGTAAGAAAATGGCTAATCTCCTATATAATTACTTCCTCTGAAAACCAACTAGAAGGTCAACTATTATTGATAGCAATGAGTTGAGACAGAGAAAAATCTAACAAGCCAACCAAAATAAGGTGATTGGATACGTGGATCTTCAAGGGATGCTTTTAGCAAGCAGACACATAGATGGGGACAATGGAGATTGTGTCATTCTCAAAATGTGACCACCCAGCTAACAGCAGTAGCATCACCTGTGAACCTATTGGAGATCCTTGTCAATCTCTGGAGATCACAGTGGTTAAGAATTACCTGCAGAGTTTATTATAATACTTTTTCTGTCTCATCTCAAAGATTGACTGAGCATGACCAGCAGATTGGCACTTCTAACAAGAACATTTTGCAAATATGTGTAAATTGGGCAAAATAATAGCAGTTAAATTTCAAGTGTGGAAAGTATCGTGCCTAGGGTAACATAGTCTAAAAAATGTTGATAGAGTGATTCAGGCTTTATGCCTTTAAAAGGAGCCTACATTCTTTAGTCCGGAGAAAACAGTATATATCTCAATCTATGTCCACTGTCCTTTACAAACAACCCAGTATAGGCCGGCAGTGCAAAACGTCAACCACATTCCTGATGTTACTATGAGGAGAGTAAAAACCAGAATAAAACTAAAATAATAGAATTTTCTTCAATATTTGAGAAGTGGGGGGAGGAGGATTGAGGGAGATTCTATAGGCATAGAATGTATGGTCCTGGGCTATCCATAAAACAGTTGGAAAGACTAGCAATATTAATTGAAATGATAAAAAAGAATGAAGTAGTAAGAGCAGATGAGACATTTTCAGTTCAAAAATATGACTGATGAAAGGGGACATATGTATGCCCATGTCCTTCAAGAAAGTAAATAAATTATGGAGATTTACTACAAACCTAAGAATATTCTTTCCCCCCCCCCAAACCTAAGAATATTCTATATATGAGAATTCATTGAAGCTTCAAGATATTTTTAGGAAAAAAAAATAAAGTGTAGAACTTTCCTTCTTCTGTTCTTGGTAAAAAATTATTGGTCTTATTACCCTCAAGAAGCTGACTCACCCTGAAACCTACAGCGTCCCTTTCCAGCAGGAAGTAGCTAAGAGAATACGCCATCCCCTTTTCCTTATGAATCAGGGTGAAGTCTCTCTCAGGGAGGAGTGAAAGGGAATGGCAAAGGACACACTGACAAAGGAGATTAATCAGAACTGGCTTTGACAAGCACTGTGGCAATTGGACAATTAAAACAGACAATGAATTAATGAAAACCCCAAATCTCTGTAAATGTTCATTAAAATTAATAAATTTTTTTTTAAAAAAAGAAGCTGACTCAATAGCATGGACCAATGATATTATGCACCCGCGAGAGGAACCATAAACTTAAGGAGATTAACAGGATTAAAAAGAACAATGTATTTACAGAAGTTGAGCAACACAATGGCTGGAAAATAAAAGCTAGTGATTATTGTGAATATATCCTTAATGTTAAAAAGCACATTTTTATGGCACTATCCAAATTTAATAAACTTTATAAAAAATACTAGGAAATGATAGATAAAGTACTCTAGTTTTAAAAAATATTCTTGGGGGGAATATCCTTAAACATATAACATATCTTTATGTATATATACACATATATGCATAACCACACACAGAGAGGTATACTAGCTTTCTTTGAAATCTGGAAACAATATATATGTATGATAGGAAAATTTGAAAAGAAAATAAGAGCACAGGAAGAAATTGCATGGAATGAATTTTTCAAAGAAAACTACCAATAATATTTTATTGTGATGATTTTTATCCTTACTTTTTCAAAAGTTAAAGTTAATTATTACCCCTAGGACCTTTGCACTAATAATATTGACTCTTGGCATTTATTAAAGTACAATAAAATAAAAACTACCAAGACATGAAATTCAATTTACCAATATATAAGATTTTGTTTGTATAGCTTAAAAAATGGGTTCAAAGTATAAACCTTGCTGTTATTTAATCTAAGTTTCTAAAAACAAAAACATCTCAAGCTCACTGCTATAGAATCTGAAATTACTCATAACTGATCCATCCAGTAGATTTTTGGAGGGTTATAAATGACTCAGAGGATATTGTTATTATTTCTCCATTGGAGATGCTGGTGAATTCAGTTCTCTAGATAAACATGGCCTTTGGGTTAGTGGTCTCCCTCTTTACCCACTAATCCTCCCTTAATCTGAGTTTAGTATGCAAGTTCTGTTACACTCATGAAATTCAGTCAGAAATAGATACATAATTCTCCCTTATGACTATAAATATGCTGTTTCTAACATCTTTTAATATTTTAACACTTCTCATTTAGTCTATAAAATCTGCCTTTTGATAGAATGCAATCGTCTCTCCTGTTCCCATCTACTCAATTAGAATTTTTTCAATTCCTTTTGAAGTTTATTAATATTTGCATGAAAACAATCAAAGTTTTCTATCAAGCAGTAGCAAGAAAAACCATACAATTTAATCTCAGATTGCTTCTCTAAAAAGAATTGTGGTGAATAACATTACTCCATTTCAATTTCTAGAATGGATGAGAAAACAGATTGGCATCAGAGATGCTACACTGATAATGTAGTTGATTAAATAATCATATTTGTCTATTCAGGATGAAAGTAAGTTTTCGGAGGCCTAAAATGGGCACTAAGATTGTCAGATATGTCCTGTGAGATGATCCATACTTCATAGGAAATGACATGTTGAAGCCAGAACTCATTAAGGCTGAAGTTAAAGGCACATTTCATAGGAACCAGGGACTTCAAAATCAGTTTCTGCTTCCATGACTTGTCTGTGGAGTTTGACACCTAAAGGTACAATATTCATCCAAAAGTACCAGGGATATTTCACTGTCCTTGAGATTTAAAAGCCAGGGTACTCAGAAAGTACTGCTAAGTAACAAATAAAGGAGAGAGGTAGAAATTGTATGAAGAGAGGTAGAAAATGTATTGGATTAGAAAAGAAAAGAGGGTAGAAAGGAAAAGAGAGAATGGGTGTAGAAATGGTGCTTAGAAATGGTGTAGAGATGTGATCTCTTTGGCAGACCAAGACCACCATCAACATCAACATGATAGAAATAGAGAAATACAGACCAGTTTTTGATGTGTTGAGATTGGGATGATCTATAGGATATAGCAACCCTATAGAATAGAGTAAAATGGCTTCCTAGCATTTTCAAGGGTGTAGATCTTAACATAAGCAGACTGCCTTATCTTTCTCCATTGCAGAGGTGGATGGTTCCTAATAACCCATCTTTGGTTAGTAGCTGGACTCTTTTATAAATCTTTGGACCACAAAGGCCACTAAAAGAGAAAACACAGAGGGCATGATCAGTAATCCGTGCTTTGACACAGTGTCCTTGGGATTCTAGTGCTGGAGAACCATTTAGTGCAGGCTAACAATTCCATCTTCCACGGTAGCCACTGAAAACATCACTGGATTGCTGTGTAATTATTTAAATAATATTCAGGACGGTAAAGTTGGTGACAGCAAAACCTTCTGTTTCACTTGTTTACTTTAGTCTAGTCTGTCTAAGAAGGCATATACAATGTAGTACACTTTTATAACATTCTATCATTCTTTCTCATAACCTCCAGGCCTCGAGAACATTTGTCTTTATAGAGAGTATCTATATCATGCTACTATATTGTGGTGTGTCATTTATAAATGAACACTACCATACATTCTACTAAATCTCTTTTATTCTTTGAATCTCCTTTTCCAATCCTGCACCATGAGTGCCATCATTTTCTTTAAAGTTATGACTTAGATTTTGACTAGGAAAAATGCTTTCCTGAGATTTAGCTAAACAACATAAAGAATTTTTATGCAAAAGTAAACCTGTTATATTTTTTCATCTACTACCCGAATTTAATAGTGAAATTTTATGGACAACATCTTCTTTCTTGAAGAATAGTATAAATTACTGTTAGGCTAAAATGTGCATGGTTTTAGAAACACCATGTTTTCTGGTATAGTAGAGAGACAGATTTTTTTTTTTAATAAAAAAAAAGCTTTCCAGGAAGTTTTGATTTAGAGAACTGAGATAAAAATTAGATCTCACCTGCATTCACCTCTGGTTAGAGGGACCTTTGTTCTGTTATGAACTCCTTCGTCGTTCTCTGCTTGTCAAATTTAGATTACAAACTGCCAATCCAAGGAGAGATATGGACTATGGGATTTGCTTACCGAGTGAGTGAATGATTTGCATAGTAGATTGAATAATAGTGACTTAGAATGAGTGGATTTGGCAGAATAGTATGTATTCATTTGAAAACGAGAAGTCTTGGTAGCACTGAGCTTCCACTCCTGCCTAATAACCATTAGCTGAAGTTAAGGAGCAACTTTTCTTCTGGAAGAACACGCTCCACAAAGCCACACTCCCTACCTTCAGTCTGTGCCTGGAATCTGGAAACATATGAATTTGCAATATGGGATGCTTTTCATGAAACAATCATTTGTTTCATATAACCCTTTCCTTCCAGGTAGATTTGATGACTGCTTTCTTTTTGTGCCCTCTGTACTAAATACAGACCTGCCTCTCAGCGTCTGATGCCACCAATTGGCCCTATTTGCTGAGAGCCTTTCTCTTACCTATCAGGTAGTAAACTTTTGAAGACCAGAGATAATACATAATAGTTCATCTGTAAAATTCAGTAACGTTCACATTGTGCTTATAAGCTGCATGTGGATAAGTGAGATGAATTGTTTTATCATTAAATGTGTAAGAGGAAGAAAAGCAATGAGTTCCTTTTGTAGTAATCAGCTCTTGTCACAGTAATTCTCTCAAACCTAAACCATGGTGGTTATTCTCAGATTCATAAACTTGTAAGTTGTTGGTGACTCATGTGGATTATAAAATTCAGGATGCAGGTTAGCTCAAGTCAGCTTTACATTGTTCATTTCAGTTCTTGGAGGTACTAACATCATTTTCTTCTCATGATTGTGACATAAAAGAAGTCCTACAATAGAAACATCTTCCAAGTTCTTCTTGAATTCTCCACAAACCCCATTGACCAGATTAATTTACATGGCTCAGCCCAAAGCCCTGGGCAAGTATGTGTGTAGACTACTTTTCTCTACTTTGTAGATGATGTATTCATGTGGGAGCGGATATGTAAAGATTTATGATCAACCATCTAATCCTTGGACAAATCAGGGTGAGCTGAACAATACATTTGCCATGGGTGGAAAATTTAAGGGAGAGCTAAAGAACTCAGTAATCAAGAGAAATAAAATTTAAAGTTGTATTTTTTTTTCTTTGCATGTGTGTACCATCAAATCAGATCTGACTGGTACAAGAGGAGATTACCCCTCCTTCTCCAGCAGAGTATCTGGTGGATTCAAACCACACACCTCTGGGATTGTAGTGCAGCTTCTTGCCACTAGGCCACCAGAGCTCACTAAAGTTGTACTTTAAAGACTAAAAATGAATACCAAGAACCCATGATGAACAAAATATCAAAATGTTAAATAAAGCTAAGGCAATAGCCTGTACTTGATTCATCTCAGAAGGCCCGCCTCATTCCAACCTTGTTGGGTCTTTTTCTCAGCTTTGATTCCCATGTACTCCCCTTCACGGCACTTATCCAACTACTCTCCACTTTTTTGGTATTAAGACTCTACCTATTTGTATTAAGACTTATTAAGAATTCAAGTCTCTAGGAGTTTTATTAATATATAATTTAACTTACTCCTAGATGGGGGAGGGGAAGGCTTAAGGCAAATAGCTTTAAACATAAAACATCTTTAATTTGTACAAAATAAATTATTTAAAAATAACATTCCACCAGAAGCCTTTTATGACTGTTTAGTGGAAAGCATGCACTGCTCTTAAATAATGCATAATATCTGCAATGTATATTATCCAATTCTTTATATTGGCTAAACTCTGAATTTTGTCATAAAAGTTAGGATATGCTGGCGTGAGACTCCAAAGTGATATAAACACGGTGAACATTTCCTATAGTGGAACAGGGAAGATGCAG
The DNA here is from genome assembly GCF_000299155.1 of Elephantulus edwardii. Lineage (NCBI taxonomy): Eukaryota > Metazoa > Chordata > Mammalia > Macroscelidea > Macroscelididae > Elephantulus > Elephantulus edwardii. Next base: position 6,324,866 of record NW_006399853.1, read on the forward strand.
CAGAAGAACTGGTCGAGCAGTAATTTTCCAATTCCCTTGGGGTTTCTGCATATGGAGTTTGTCAGATTGTAACAGACCTCTCATGTGATGGAGTTCTAGCTACAGGTCTCTCTGTCTGTCTCTCATGTCGGGACAATAATCATCTTATTAGGCTTGAGTTTTTACTTTTTTATTACTTTTTCAATCTGGAGGTTAGAAAATGGACCTCGGTTAGTTCAGGGAGAGAAATAGACCTTTGGATTATAACTGACAGAAGGAACCATGTCATGCTTCCTAACTTGAGAATCCCAGCTGACTTATAATGACCTTGTCAAGAAGCTTCTGATAGATAAGATATTCTCTCTTTGCTCATGTAAGAACCAATGATGACTCCGATCTGACCACTGGGTCAAGTAAATTCACCAGCTTTCTATATTTCCCATCGCTCTCTTTCTCATTGCCTTGAATCAGAATTCAGTCACCTTACCTTTCCAGTGCTGTAGGTCATATAAGAGGTCACTGCATTTCTTTCTCCAATGGAATGATGGGTAGATTGGAATCATCAACCTATTGGATGATAGCTGACTGCTTAATTACTGTGTCACTAAGACTCATTAGTTGGGATAATGTTGTTGAGTTAATCACAAAATTCACTTCTCATTAATACATCCCTTATTCTCTGTTTCAGTGTGTTTTTCTTTTGTCTCCCTGATTTGTAGCTTCTGAGAGTAAAATGAGTTTGGAAAAACAAAGTGAGTGGCTGATAGTGGCAGAAAAGAAGCCTAAAGACTTTTCTGGAGTTCAAGATGACAGTCTAGAGGGAGAATGATGTTGTTGTTGTTCACCATCGGTTGGAACTCACCCTCAGCTGATCTTCCGGTGGGTTTTCAGAGGCAGTTAATGTCAACCGTTCTCCAGTGGAGCAACTGGTGAATTTGAACCCTGTGCCTTTGGGATTGCAGTGCAGCTTCTTACCACTAGGCCATGAGGGATAATAACCCACAAAATGCCTTTATCTCAGTACCCAGAATTCATGTATGTGCTCTATTAGGAGACATCACAGACTGAAATGTATGGATGGAATCAAGGTTGCTAATTTTATGGTTTTAAAAATATAAAGATTATCCTGGATTATCACAGTATAATCACAAATATTTTTTTCTTCTGCAGTTTATTTTATATTGATTTGCATACAAAATTCATATCCATTGTGTATCATTCCTAAACATTGTCTTTCACACATTCCTACCTTCACATTGTGTTTTAAACAATCACTCAGGCACATTGTGTTTTATGAAATTAATCACCATTGGTCTGTGCCTGCTACTACCCTGTCTATTCAGGTCCCCATTACAGTTTTCCTAATTCCTTGACCCCCACCCCCTTCATTCTGTTATCTTGATTTCCTCCCCTTCCCCCACTCTCTTACCCCTCATCACAAGGATTCTTGAATGTGGCGGAAGAAAGCAGAAGAGTGTAAGAGTGAATAGAAAAGACTCTATCAGACCCTTTGCTTAATATGGGGCTGGCATCGGGTACCATAGAGTTGACAACAACTGTTAGCAAACCTGTAAACCACAGAACAGCACTTTGCTCGGCCCTGTGCCCTTCACAACTGCCGTTAGTTTGATTGCACTGGTGGACTGTGTCAACCCCCATCTCCTTGAAGATCTTCCTCCCCTTTGTTGATGAGTCAACTTTTCCCAACAAGATGTCTTGATGTTTCTCTTATCTCAAGAAGATGCCTTTTCCCCAGGACTGGCCCCTCTTGGTGACATGCCCAGAGTTTGTGAGATGAACTCTCACTCTATCTGCCTCCAAAAAGCACCCTGGCTGCATTTCTTCCAAAACAGATGAGTTTGTTCTTTTTGGCAGATCATGGGATACTCAATACTCTTTGCCAACATCATAATACAAAGGCATCAAATAATATCCAGTCTTCCTTATTCCTTGTCTCACTTCCTCATGCTTATGAAGCAACTGACAATATCATGGCTTGGATCAAGCATACCATCATCTTTGAAGTGACATTAAAATAACATAAAGGTCTAAGTATATATGGACTGCCAGGAGAATAAAAAAGTTTGTCCTGGAGAGGGTGAAGGCAGGCTGCTCCTTGGAGGCACGGATTCTGAAGCTTCATCTGACATATTTTAGACATGTTGCAAGGAGGGACCAGTCCTTGGAGAGGGACGTCATGCTTGGGAGGGTAGAGGGACAATGCGGGAGAGGAAGACCCTTGATGAGATGGATTGATACCATCACTGGGATAATAGGGATAGGCGTGTCAGAGACAATAAGATTGGCAAGGGATAGAGAAGGGTTTAAGGGCTGTTACACATAGGGTTGCTATGAGTCGCAAGCGACTTGATGGCACATAACAACAACAACAAGTATATACTTATTTTTTCCCCCCACTAATCTTCTCAGGATGTGATGTGCTCTTACTGTTTCCAAAAGACAGGTAAGGAAACTAAGGCTCTGAGGGCTTAGGTAGTGACTGAATCAAAATTCAAACTTAAACCTGTCCAACTCCAGTAATGACACTCTTAACTGTTGTATAAAACTCTCTCAAGCCATGCCATGCTTCTACTGTGATACAGTGAGACAAGTTGCCAGATTAATAGCCTAGAAATCAGCTTTTCATTCCAGTGTGACTATTGCCAAATCCTGCTTCTTCATCTGTAAAAATATGATTCATAGTCCCTGGTCTGCCTAAGTATTATCAGTGCTGTGAGACGTCAAGCAGAGAAGGGGAAGGAGGTCTACCCAACTCCAAGTCCTTGCTGAAAAACTGTCAGCAACTTGAAAAACTGGGGCTGTGATAATGATTTGTTTTGTATCCTGCACTAACCTAGAAGAGTTCTTGACTCTGACACCTTTCAGTATTCAGCTGAAAAGCAAATAAACCTACACTGTGCTAAAGAGGAAGAAGTTAAGAGTGTTGGCCAGGGGCAGGCCACATTTCCTCTTTCTTGTTCTGAAAAGGGGAAATTCAGCCTAGTCCCCAGTCCTGGGGGGGTTCTCAGAAGACCAAGTGGAATACTCAGCATCTCACTCCTCTTTAACACATCATTTACTATTTGGTTCAATCTGGGATGGTTAGGCCTTTTTCCCCCTCCCTGGTTAGTGGCTTCTAGAGTGAGTTGAGAATTAAAAGCAAGCAAGCTGGTGGCAAATGGTTACAGAAAATGGTCTTTAAAACTCAAGTGTGAAGTTCAAGATGATATGAGTATGGAGGAAGTGAGATGACTGGTCCCTCCTGTCCTCTGAGTGGTTTGCAGAGCCATCCTGGCTTCAGGTGAGAGGAGGCTCTGGGGAGAGTTGTTGATGACAAGGCACTTGACAAAAAAGCAGGACAATCTTGGGTAGTAATAGATTTTTTTTTGTCCCTTACTCAAGAACATTTTATTTAATGACTTGGGTAATTTGAGGACAAAAATACACTTCTGGGTCTCTCTCTGCAAGCCCTCTTTCTTCCCATGTTTTTATTCCCAGTTTGATTTATTTTCAAAATACATACAAGGAACAGAAGACCTACACTCCATGGGCCATAGCAGAATCATTGCATGGAACTGACACCTATTCCTTGATAACCTACCTATACATTCAGCTTGGTTCAGGGGACAAAATGTGCTAGTGTCTGTCTTTAAAAGCCTGCAATTTCCATCTCACCCTGCATTATTCGGAGACTAATACTATCTTCATATTAATCCACTTGATATTGTTTTATTTCTTTCCATCAATATGTGTGTTACTCTCCTCCCGCATCCTACCCCATTAAGTTATCCTTTCATGCAAGCTTTCCAGAACATTTTACAAGAACTTGAATTGCCTGCTCTTTTATAATTGAAACCACAGACTCTTATTCCTCACTCACTCTTCCTAACGATGTGCATACAAGCTGCTTAGTCTGACGATGTGCCCATAAACTGGTGAATAGTCTGTTTTCTGTTCTTCTCTGTGTTGTGCAGCTGGGCTGTTCACTCTTCTTTTTAGTAAATCAACTCTTTGAAAACCATCAGCATATAATAACACAGGAATATTGGCTCCCTGACAACCAAATAGAATTTGATTTCAGAAGGCTCTAAATGGGTTTCTTTTAAGTATGAGAAATTTAGATTCTGTATTGTTGCTGTTAGGTGTATCAAGTTGAATCTGACTCATATCAACACCGTGAACAGCCCACCTGAACCGTGCTCTATATCCTGTGCCATCCTCATCGTCTCTGACACACTACATAGAGCCCATTGCTGAAGTCACTGTTGATCCAGCTCATTAGAGGTCTTTCGCTCCCTCTCTGACCCTTCATTGTTCTAAGCCTGTTATCCCTTTGCAAGGAATAGCCTCACCTGGCTACATGTCCAAAGTATGAAAGATTGAAACATCATCATACATGTCCAAAGTATGAAAGATTGAAACATCATCATACATGTCTAAAGTATGAAAGATCAGGGAGTTCATAACAGACACTTAAGGTAAAGCCATGTCACCATGTCACTTAACATACAAAACAAAGGGAAGGTTAGAACAGTTTTTGTTATTTTGTTTGTTTGGTATTTTAAAAACTACTTTATGGTTTGTTTCATAGTTATTGACATATTAATACCTGGAATATGTCTTAAACAATGAATGACTACCTTAAAATGGATAATCACAAGTTTAGCTCCCTAACAATACAGATAAAATACTACGTTTATATGTTCAACTCATTGCCCTTGAGTTGGAAGTGGCTCATAGCTGACCCGATAGTGATTTTCAGAGGCTGTAAGTTACACCAGAGGATATTGCTCACCATTCTCAACAAGAACCACTGGTAGACTCGAACAGCTGGAGAAGCTCAGCCTTAAACTAGCAGTGCGATTCCCTTTGAATGAGCACCGCCCTACATTTACATAGCAATTGGTACTTTCCAAGGCATTAGCTTTATTTGCCTATGACAGTCTGTCCAGGTGGGTAGAAATAGCTACGCTGTAATGCTGCAGTTGAGGATCCATGAACATTAAAGGATTAGAGGACAGTGGTGGTTCTAACATGAGAACCTCTATTACTGGATTACTGCCCTAGGGTTTTCTATTGCCCTAAACTACCTCTGTGAGAATATTTATTTTACAAGTGGGAAATTAATTTGTGTTTGCAAAGCAATATTTAGACTTCTCAGAAAAAGTCATCTTTCCTAATGGAAGGTAACTCCTAAGTGTTCTGGCTGTGGTAGTTAATTTGTTTTACTGTTCTCCAAGCATGGAATATGTTCGCCAAGCACATAACTCCACAGTATTATACACAATGTTATTTATGTCGCTTAAATTTCAAAACAACTATTAAAATTAGTGCTTTTGTGACTTGTAATGAAGCAATTGCTGTTATGTAAATTCTGACACTAAGAGAGAGTGTAGGACATAAAAGAATTGCTCGTAAAGTTTTGTAAAAGGAGTAGACACAATAAAGGAATGAGGAAGTCTGATTTCTCCCAAGACTAGACAATCGTGACAGGGTTAGACATGCTACCCTCCATGCTCCTGTACCTATTTCTATGAATCATTGAGTCCAATACTCATTGTGACTTGACTTACCGACTTTGCTCATAGTCTATAGGGTTTATTGGAAATAGGATGGGGAGTGGGAAAGTCAAAGAATATCGTACAATGCAAGCCCAAGTATAGTCTAGCAGTCCCAAGCCAGATTAACAAGCACACTTAGTTAAAATTCAGATTCAGTTCAGCAACACAAAGTCACCTCTAGTTTCCTCAGTCAGCCAGAAAACTTTATCTCAGAGCAGTTACCAGTAAGCTTTTCCTTCATTCATCCAACAAGCAAAACCTGTAATTGTCGCTCCATCTCCAGGGTTCCTCAGGTTATATCTTGCCTCAGTCTCTTCACTCTCTCTCTACCACTGTCTTTCACAGTGTGGAAAACACACTTTTTTATTGGTCCCACAGCTGCTTATGATTTGCAAGACGTGTGTCTACAGTTAAGGTAGCAGTAGACCATACCCCTAACAGGGTCTAATGCAATGCATAGAAAAACCAATGTTTAAGGATTCTGACGCCGTGGGTTTTCAGACTGTAATCATTACAATAAAATCTTCACTGGACCTTCCAGGGAACTTGCCTAAAGTATTTGAGATGGAACTTCAAAATCCTTGCCTCCAAGTATAAACTTGGTTTTACCTTTTCTAAGATGGACTTGCTTGTTCTTTTGGTGGTCCATGGTATGTTCAAGACTCTTCTCCAGCACCACGACTCAAAAGCATCTATTCTTATTCTGTCATCCTTAGTCATTGTCCGCCTCTCTGATGTATAGCAAGAAGTTACAAAGACAATAGCCTGGATTAGGGCACCTTACTCCCTAGACTGACATCATTACTGCTTTAGGATTTTGGAGAGGTCCCTGAAAGCAGACTTCTCCGATGCAATTTGTCTTTTGATTTCCTGATTGCTGGTGCCAAGAGTGTTGATTGTGGAACTCAGCAAGCTGAAATCGTTAACAACCTCAATCTCTTCTCCATCTATCATGGTGCCACCAATTGAACCAGTGGTGAGAATCTTTGTCTTCTTTATGTTGAGCATAAATATTATTAATCCTATTATACAGAGACAGACCTCTTGTCCACAGGGACTCATGCTGTTAACTGAAAGGTACTTCTCTGGTAGTTCAAATCCACCTGCTGCTACAAGGAATAATATGGGCAATTTCCTTTCAGATGATTTACAGCCTCTAAACACCCACAGAAAGATCAGTTATGAGTTGGCTATGACTCCATAGCCGTGAGAGAGATTGTATAGGGACAGTATCCAAGCCTAGAAATCTCAGTGGATTGATCAAGAATGCCTAACTATTGCAAATGACATAGAGTAGAATTTTTCATGAATATGTGCAAGCTTGCCTGTGATGTAGATATAGCAGAAATTTTGAGAAAACATCTCTGAATCTGCATTAAGTTTGACTCTCTGTTGAAGAAGATGTAATCTGTACATTGTGATCAAGAGATACCTCCCACTTCTCTCTTAACATAACACACTTGTTCATCCAATGTAGTTTTTGCATATTTCAAACAGGATTTATCATGACTTTTTTTTTCTATCTTAAATAGGAATTCCCTTACTTTCTTCATTTTATGGTTTTGTAAAAATAGTTTTATTTATTTGTAAAATACACACACATTCAAGAAAAGGGAAAAACACTGTAAACTTCAACAGTTTCTAAAATGTAAATAGAGCTTCCATTATGTTTCCTCTTATCTTTGGGAATGTTCATTATTATGATAAAATTATGCATCAATTTGGCTAAGTCATGATTTAGTTGTTTGACATCCCTGCCATCTGACTTTAGATTTGCATTCAGCAGCTCCTAGATTTGAGATGTGATAATCTTTTCCTTTGAGTCTCTGTCTCTCTCTTTCTCTCTCTGACTCTCTCTCCACCCCCCCACCCCCACCCCCTCTCCTTCTCCTCCTCTCTGTTTATATCTAACTCTGTATGTGTGTATTTCACCGGCTTTACTCCTCTAGAAAACTCAGCTTAAAAAACTAGGTACTATGTGATCAAGAAACAGCCATTGTGCTTTAGAGGTGAAGGCCACAATTCAAATTTTTATTTTCCACATGATTTTTTCATTTTTATTTTTTCACATGAAGAGAGTCATTAAGTATTTTGAAAAGCTAATTTTTCTTTCAGCTGTAAAATTTGTTAAGAATTCTTTTCCTACTTACTTTGCCAAATTTTTCTGATGATCACTTAAAGAGAGATGTGTGAAAATGATGGGAAAGTTAAAAGGCAACATTAAATTTCATTGTTGCATTCATTGTAGGAAAGAGCCCTGTTGGCCTAGTAAGTTGAGTGCTCAGCTTCCAACTGGATAGTTTAGCAGTTCAAACTCATCGGCTTCATGGCAAAAGGTGTGGCAATCTGCTTACATGTAATTCACATCCTTGGAAACCCTATTGTCAGATCTATGCAGCCCTACAGGCCCACTATGAGTTTAGCAATGGGTTTGATGTATTTATTATATAAAAACAATTCTACTCAGCTTACATTTATCTTCATCCTTTGATGAAGTCATCTTCATTTCTCATAGAATTGTAATCAATGCTAAGTAATTTATAACTTACTTAAAATCCAAGAATTTGCCATTTTCCTTTCTGAAGTTATTTATACCACTACCTCCAGATTAGTTATATCTATTTAGGGCTTAAATCAGTCCATAGGTGACACAAACTGTTCATACTCATCAAATGTAAGAGTTGGAAGTTTGAACAAATCCCAAAGGACAACAGAATTACAGAGCCAGTTAACTACTTTAATTAAGATTACTCAAAATTCAAATTCATTACTGTTGAATCAAAATTGGCTCATGGTTGAACCTCCAGTGAGTTTCTGAGGCTGAAAATTACAATGGAGAAGAGTAGCCATCCTTTTCCCACTGAACTACACTGTATTCAAACTACCAGAGAGACTTGGCTTTGGAGTTAGCAGCAAAATCACTTCCAGTCTACACCAGCAAATGTCCTATCAATTAATATTGTTGTTGTTGATTGCCATCGAGTCAAGCATGACTCAGAGTGACCCTACGAACAAAAGATCTTAAGCGTTCTATAACTTTCATCATTTCTCAAATGTCATAGAGTTTCCAGAGGCGTGTTGTTTAGAAAGTGAATGGAACTCCTGCTTCTCAACCTATCTTAAACTGGGCACTCCACCAAACACTGTCCACCATGGGTAACCATTATGGCATTTGACACCCCAATGTAACAAGTTTCAGCTTCACAGCAACCCCAAGTTACCTCAGTTCAGCAAATTGACACAAGAGTGCTGAACAGTCAGGAAAAAGCCATGAAACTGTTCCGTTGTAAAATACATAGGATTTTCATGAGTTATGATCTGCTTGACAATTCTCAACAACCAGAAATATCTCAAACAGGTTTTCCTCTTGAGATTCTCCAAGTAACATTCAATCTTTTTAAATAAACCATACTCATCAAATACTTGCTGTTATCGTGAATCAATAAATAAATAGTAGATATAGAAGAATACCTTAAATCTATTGTGGAGATCCATTCTCACCAATTCAATAACAACCTTATAGATTTTGGCTGAGGTGGTTCTGTACCAACAAGTCAGAACCAACTCATAGCTGTTCCTCTACCAGGTTTTCAGAGGCAGTATACATGGGAGGAGATTGCCCATCTTTCTCCCAAGGAGCAGCTGGTAGGTTCAAACCATATACCTTTGGGTTGGCAACACAGCTCCTTAACACTAAGCCACCAGAGCCCCTTCCAGTTTTGCTGGCAGTATCTAAATTGAAATATCATTGAACTGTATCGACGAACTGCTTCCTCTGTGCTGTCTGCCTCTTCATCCCGGCCAGATACTCATACATAATACATTAAGTGATTTCTTCTGCATCCCACCTGTGTCTTCTGATGCCATTTGCCAAGAGAGACTTTTAGACCCTCCAGACTAGCGGTCTGCCTAGTGACTAGTGGGCTTCTGCCCACTGAGCCACTCAAATACTTCACGACAGGGAGAACATATAGCTTACCCATTTGTGTCACTGACTTTTAAAGCTGTCTGAACAAATAGTTCAGGCTGGATTTATTTCAAAGAATTGACTAAAGCAGACAGAATGCTTCCTGCCAGGCAGTTATATTTACCACACAAATTTGTCAGCTTAACTAAACATTTCAGTGTGTATGTGTTTTAGGAGCAGAGATTTGAGCTGATTGATCTAAAGGCTCAAACAGTAAGAAAGAGAGGAAGGGACATCAAAGTGCATAACAGTATCTGCATGACTCTCGTGTGATCACTAGACAAATGTTTTTTCAGAGGAGCTGTATTGTCCTGTCATTGGGGCTGGAGTGAGTGTTGGCACGTGTGGAGCTAAAGTAAAATACCAATGTTAGTAACAGTCTTTTAAGTGCTTCGATATGCTTAAATATTTCCAATTGCCTCTTATGCTTATGAAAGCTGACAGTGAATAAGGAAAACCAAAGAAGAATTGATGTCTTTGAATTGTAGTGTGGGCAAAGAATATGAAATATAACATGGTCAATCAAAAAAAGCAAACAGGTCTTTGTACAGTTACAGTGATTCTTGGAGGTAAGGATGATATGATTTCATAGATCTTCATGTCTCAGGAGGGGACAAGGGAGAACGACATCATGCTTGAAAAATAGAGGGTCAGTGAAAGAGGGGGAAAACCTCAACAAGGTGACCCGCCACAGCCGCTGAAGCCACGCGCTCGAGCACAGCAGTGAGTGATTGTGAGGATTGCACAGGGCCTGGCACTGTGTCGTCTCTGGCACCCAGGGGTTGCTATGACCCCAAGCTGTGTGGGACAGCACCACCACCACCACCACCAAAGCAGAAGTGTGATTATAAATCCAGAGCTACGCTTTGGGCTGCAGTGCTCTTTGAATTCTTGTTCTGCTTTAACCATCACCTCCATCTTAAATATATCCATACTTTTTTTTCTTCCTATAAACTGGACAGTATTCCTTTTTTACTATGTGGCTGTCATGGTCTTTTTATAATTAAATGTCAGGCTTGAAATGAAATCTTCACACTTTAAGAACCTTGGGAACGTCTTAAACCCTGCGGTGCAACCGGAGAAATCCTCACACACATTGACCATTCAACATAAAGCACTTTTGATACGCTGGGAAATACCTTAGAGGTAATTACGGTTTTGAGTATTTTTTTTTTAGATAGAATAATCATGCCGTGTTGTTGTTATGTGCTGTCAAGTCAGCTATGACTCGTAGTGATAACATGAACAATGGTTTTGAACCTTGCTCTATACAGAGACAACCTCACCATCTCTGATATACCTGATCTCATTGCCATAGTCACTGTGTCAATCAATCTTATCCAAGGTCTTCCTCTCCTGAGCTGACCCTCTGCTCTTCCAAGCATGATGTCTTACTCCAAGGACTGGTATCTCCTGGAAACATGTCCAATGTATGTGAGACAGTGCTTCGAAATCTTTGTCTTCAAGAAGCAACTTGGCTTCATCCTCTCTAGTGTAGACCTGTTTGTTCTCTTGACAGTCCTATCCAGTACTTTTCTCCAACACTACAACTCAGAGGCATCTGTCAATCTTATTCATTGTCCAGATCTCAGTTGCAGAGCAAGCAAATAAGACTATGGCCTGAATCAGGTGTACCTTAGTCTCTAGACTGACTTTGGTGCTCTTTTGCATTCTGTAGAGGTCCTTGGCAGTAGACTTTCCTAGTGCAATTCTTTTGATTTCCTGATTACTGGTGCCAAAGGTGTTTATTGTGAATCTTAGCAATGTGAAAATATTTACAACCTCAATCTTTTCTCCAACCATCATGATGCTGCCTATTGGCCCATCTTTGAAAAGATGAGAATCTTTCTTTTCTTGACATTGAGATACAATACATACTGAAGGCTGCATTCTTGGACTTTTTTTATGACAAATGCTTCTAGTCTTCTTCAGTTTCAGAGAGCAAAATTGTGTCATCTACACAGCACAAGTTGTTGATGAGCCTTCCTCCAATTCTGATGGCATAGTGGCTTTAATTATTATAAGTATTACTAAATTTGAATACTGTGTTATTTTACCATTTCACCAGCTTCTCTAAAAGAGAGAATTCTCTTTCCAAACTTACTGCCTCTGAAAACCCAGTGGAGAATCAGCTCTGGGTTGGTTCCAAGTTCACAGTACACAATACCATCACCAACTCATATAATGAACTCTGATGGTGTAGTCAGTGGGGAGGCGGTTCCCTGACAGTTAGAATTCACATACACTCTGCAGGAGACAGGTGGACAGTCTCCTCCCATGAAATTTACATCTTCTGATAACCTGATGGACGGTTACATGTGAGTTACTTCCAACTTGATGTCAATGGCTTTGTGCTTTTTTTGACACATGCAATTTAATTCAGGCTGACATTTTTTTCTTCTTCTTCTGAGGAAAAATTAAGTAAATGAAATAAAACCTTATTCAAGACGTAAATGATTTCTGTGCTTATTTTGCACGCTGATCTGAAAAATATGCTTAAGAAATTACATATTTGAGGAAGGTTTGATATTCCTCCAAGAAGTCCTGTTGTCTAGAAGGCAGTACAAGATGAGTAGTTCAACTCCTTTTAACTGTTGCCAAATTGCATAAATCTGATCATGAAAAAAATTTTTAAAGCTCAATTATTTAAATTAATTTAGTGTAAATCAAAATGGGATAAATGGACTTGGTTCTTCTTAATCTCCTAATCATTGTATTATATATAGAGGGGTTGTATACTTTCTAGTAGAATAAAATTACAATTTACCTAGCCAATATGCATACATGACTTAACTATCATTTCATATATGTAAAATTTAGTTTCAAAGTTTGTTTTCATTTATTGTTATGTGCTGTCAAGTAGACAATGGCTTATAATAACTCTATTCACCACAGATCAAATCCTTTCTTTGTGCCATCTTCATGGTCTCTGCCAAGCTCGTCTCCACTGTGGTCCATCCATCTCTTTTAGGGTCTTCCCCTTTTTCATTGGTTCTCTGCTTTTCCTAATGTGCTGTCTTTTCTAAGGACTGCTGCTTCCTTACAATATGTTCAAACTCTGTGAGATGAAATTTGACCATCACCCTTGCCTCTCTGAAGCATCCATATAGCACTTTCTTGAAGACGGATCGTCCCTTTGGCAGTCTGTGGTAAATGCAACATGCTTCATCAGCATCACAATTGAAAGGCGTTATTTTTTTCTTCAGTTTTCACACGTATTGTTGTTGTTGTTATGTGCCATTGAGTCACTGTGACTCATAGTGACTCTATGTACAAGAGCCCTAAACCCTTCTCTTTCCTGTGCCAACCTTATTGTTTCTGACACCTACCCACATTTCCCCAGTGACTGGATCAATCCATCTCATTCAGGGTCTTCCTCTCCTGCACTGTCCCTCCATTCACACAAGCATGATGCCCCTCTCCAAGGACTGATTCTTCCTTGTAACATGTCCAAAGTATGTCAGACAAAGCTTCAAAATCTTTGCCTCCAGGGAGCAGCCTGGTTTCACCTTCTACAAGATGAACCTGTTTGTTCTCCTAGCAGTCCATGGTATATTCAACACTCTTCTCCAGTACTACATCTCAATGGCATTAACTCTTCTTTTATCATCCCTAGTCATTGTTCAGCTCTCTGACACATAACAAGCAATTGTGAAGACTATGGTCTGGATCAGGCACATCTTAGTCTCCGGACTGATATTATTGCTCTTCAGTACTCTGGAGGGGTCCCTGACAGCTGTTTTTCCCAGTGCAATTTATCTCTTGATTTCCTGACTGCTGATACAAAGAGTGTTGATTATGGAGCCAAGCAAACTAAAACTGTTAACAATCGCAATCTCTTCACCATCCATCATGATGCTGCCAATCAGCCCATTAGTGAGAATTTTTGTTTTCTTGATGTTGAGCTTCAATCCATATTGAAGGCTACAGTCCTTAACCTTCTACAGCAAGTGTTCAGGTCCTCCACAGTTTCAGCAAGCAGGATTGTGTCATCTACATAACACAGGTTGTTGATAAGTCTTCCTTCAATCTTGATGCCACAGTTTCTTTACTCTTCTTTTTTTTTTTAATCTCTCCAACACAATTTTTATCACAAACCAAATAAAATTCAATTTCTATCAATGTCATTATATCATCAAAAATTGAAATCATCTCATCTCAACTCACTACCATCAAATGAATTACAACTCATCGCATGCATGGGGTTTCTGAGGTCGAAACCTTAATGGGAATGAACTGCTCCTCTCTCCCAGTTGGATTTAAACCAAGTTTATCTGTTAGCTGACAGTGTAACATACACTATACCACAGAAGCCATTTGAAGCAAATAATATTCTGGAAAGTGGGTTCCCCCCCCATAGTAATTTTATCTTATTATAATCAAATATTGCTGGTAGTATTGGAGTAAAAGAAAATGTTGAATTGTAAAGGGTCTTCAGAGAAAAACTTAATATTTTAAAGACCTCACAGTTACCTATAAATGCACACTTCCATTAGTTGTGAAAGCTTAAAAGATTTGCTCAAATATAGTCTACAATATAACTCTATCACAAAATCTGAAGTTGTATTTTTTTATATGCAAGAAGTTTAGAAGGCCTCCCATGGAAGATATTTTTTAGGAGGAGGACATTAAAATTTACACAAAATGATACAAGCAAGCACAGATTTTATCCTGATAAATGAAGGAAAAGCAGAAAGCAAGACTTTGGAGCAATGATGTGCGAATCAGGTAGAATTTGATGAATGACAACGCTGGGAAAAACACAGCCAACCATAGTGTGTATGGAGAAGGCAAATCTGCCAGCCACACCAGACATATGTTCTAAGATATAAAGGCTTGAAGTGTAGCCAGAAGGTGTCCCTTGGGCAGGAGTGCAATGTGAAGGTCAGGTAAAAGGAGTCATGTAAGAATACAACCTAAAAATAGAATCCACTTGGTCCAGCACAATCACTTTCTACTAAGAGAATGCTGACATTTTCATGACAGTTTTAAACTGTGATCTTAGTTCTTTGTGGAGTTTAGTTAAAGTATTCAGTGTGTATTGTTTATTATCAGTGTATATAGTTGATCATATGTCTGATTCTTTTCAGGTTTTTCTGACCCCACCTCCAGATTCACTGGACATTGTCAAATAGTTGTGTTATAATCTCCATCTATGTGGTAAATCATTTATCCCACAAACCTTTATTTACTGCCAACATTGTACAAAGTTTGTTGTTATTGTCATGTGCCGTCAAGTCCCCGGTGACTTATAGCAACCCTATGTACAACAGCCCTGGAACCTGCTCTATCCTGTGCCAACCTTATTGTCTCTGACACACCTACCCTCATTATGCCAGACTCTGAATCAATCCATTTCATCGAGGGTCTGCCTACTTTGTGCTGTCTCTCTACATGTCTAAGCATGATGCTCCTCTCCACGGACTGGCTCCTCCGTGCAACATGCCCAAAGTATGCCAGATGAAGCCTCAAAATCCTTGCCTCCAAGGAGCAGCCTGGTTTCACCTTCTCCAGGATGAACCTGTTTGTTCTCCTGGCAGTCCATGATATATTTGATACTCTTCTCCATCACCACAGCTCAAAGGCATCAATTCTCTTTCTATAATCTCTAGTCTTTGTCCAGCTTTCTGATGCATAGAGGTAATTGCAAAGACTATGGCTTGGATCAGGTGCACCTTAGTCTCCAGACTGACATCGTTACTCTGAAGAGGTCCCTGACAGGAGATTTTCCCAGTGCAATTTGTCTTTTGATTTTCTGGCTGCTGGTACCAAGGGTGCTGATTGTGAAGCCAAGCAAATGAAAGCTTATATTAACAATCTCAATCTCTTCACTGTCTATCATAATGATGCCAATTGGCCCATTGGTGAGAATTTTTGTTTTCTTGGTGTTGAGCTTTAATCCATATTGAAGGCTACAGCCCTTGACCTTCTTCAGCAAGTGCTCCAATTCCTCAGTTTCAGCAAGCCCGGTTATGTCATCTGCATAATACAGATTGTTGGTGAGTCTTCCTGCAATTCTGATGTCACACTCCTCCCAGATGATCTGTTTAGCATGCAGATTAAAAAGGAATGGAGATAGGACACATCATTGGTGTACACAGTTCCCAATTTTGAACCATGCAACATTTCCTTGCTCTGTTCTGATTACTGCCTCCTGGTCCAAGTATACTTTTCTCATTAACACAATCAAATGTTCTAGGACTCCCATTCCCCTCAGAGTTAGCTACAGCTTGTTGTGATCCACAATGATCCCTAACCACGACACTTCATAACATTGTCATTAGATGGTAATGGCCAGAGATGACGTGGATGAATAATTGCTTACCATTCTCCTTGCCATCCAGCAGGAACCAACTCGTAGTTGACCCTCTGGCAGTTTTCAGAGGCACATAATATAGGAGGAGATTGTCTATCTTTCATTCAGTTTTGAGAGATGGAAGAAGACTTGGAAAGAGAATGATAATCACCTTTAAATATACCACCATGATCATTATATTATTTAGGAAGGATGCTATAAGAAATTTATAGTGATCTAGTTAAAACAAATATGTTTTATGATTGTGAATTTTAAAATTTCCAAATTTTCCTCTAGTACTTGGAGAATTGATGCCTTTTAGCTGTAGTGCTGGAGAAGAGTATTGAGAATACCATGGACTGCTTGGAAAACAAACAGTTCCGTCCTGGAAAGGGTTAAACCGGGTGGCTCCTTGGAGGCAAGGATTCTGAAGCTCCATCTAACATACTTTGGACATGTTGTGAGGAGAGACCGGTCCTTGGAGAAGGACATCATGCTTGGGAGGGTGGAGGGACAGTGCAGGAGGGGAAGACCCTCTATGAGATGGATTGATTCGGTGACTAGGGTAATCGGGATGGGTGTGTCAGAGGCGGTGCGGTTGGCGCAGGATAGAGCAGGGTTTAGAGCTGTTGTGCATAGGGTCGCTATGAGTCAGAAAGGACTCGATGGCACATAACAACAACAAATGTGTCTGTGATAAAAAAACAAAAAAACCCACAAAAACCAAATAAACAAATGAACAGCCCAATGCCAACCAACACAACAAGCCAACAATGGCTATTTCCTTGGATTTGGGGATTAGGGCTTTTTTGGTAGTTAGAGTTTATCTAAAATGTCAGTAACACACAGTTTATAGTGTTTGAGGAACTGCGTTAATTGTTTTCTACAGAGCTGTAGTTTCCAGAAACTTTTAAAGAAGAATTCAATTTAACTTTTCCTTCTATCAGTGACTTCAGTGGCTTAGTGGTACGGACTTGTGCTGCCAATGTAGAGGAACAGAGTTCTACTCTACCAGCTCCTCCATGGGAGGAGATGGACAGTTTCCTGCTTCCCAGGCTCTGCTAGAAGGCCAGCTATGAGTCGGTTTTGACAAAACCAGCACAGATTCCTTACATTCATGTATACTTCTGACTTCTTTTCTTGTCTCTCATTTCTGCTTTTATCTTACAACTTCTCTTTCTGATTTTCTAGCCACCTCTTATAAGATCTTTGATGCTTGAAGAAGAGTGAATTCACTGAAGAGTGAATCCAGAATACTCTTTCCACCTCTATCTTGCTTACATCCACAGAGACCCTTTCATCATGTTCTTTCAAATTCCAGAAAAGATGATGCAGACATCTTTATGGTCATGGCCACTATTCAGCCCTTTGTTGCTGTTGTGTCCCATTGAGTCAGTACCGACCCTTAACTGACCCTCTGGCAGGTTTTCCAAGACAGTTAATCACACGGGAGGAGACTGCATTCAGCCCTTTACAAAAGGTAATACTTGCAATCCTCTGTAATCAATCAGCACCAGGTCAGTGAAGGAACAGCTGTGTAGAGGAGAAAATTCTTGAAGATACAAACTCAACACTTAAAGATGAATGGAGATTAAAAAGAAGTCTAGAGAAGATACATTTGAATGGTGAAAGAGAACTCACAGTGCACATTTTGCAAAGGAGTATGTACACAGCAATGCCAGATTCCTAGCTTCAATCCCCATTTCTTAAGCTCACTCTGTTTACTAAAGTCCCGTTGTATCTTATGTACTGAATGTTTATAGCATTGGAACTGTGAAGTTCAAATTCAGATTAAAGTAAATGGCTAGGAAAAGGTAGGTATCTAATATTTCCTTTCTGTCATGCTTATTTCTAAAGGTATCTTGTTTCAACTTATACTTCTAAAATATGTTGTGGTTGTTGTTAAGGGTCATCGGGTCATAGACGACTCATAGCGACCCTATGAATGGAAAGACCTGAACGCTTGTATAACTTTGGTCATTTCTCCATGTTTATAGAGTTTCTGGAGGCAAGCCATTTCAGAGATGGATGCCATTCCTGCTAAATTTTATTTGTGTTGTTTTCGAAAGGATGTTGGTAATCATCTAGCCCAGATCCTTTTAAAAAAACCTCCAAATCATTTCAAAGAATTTATTTTTTTCTGGTTTGCGGTTATATTATGGTGTGGTGATGGGCCAAAACCTCCTGTCTCCCACTTCAATTCTCCTTTCACGGAATTTGTAATTGGATGATTTGCATCAGAGTTTAGACCGACTTGTAGAAGCAACCTTTGAGATTCTTCCTTTCATAAACTCGTTATTCTGTGAGCCAGGGGCATTTTCTTATACATTCCGTAAACTTAACTGATACGCTCAGCTCAGTGGGGAGTCTAAAGAAAGATAACACTCACAGTCCACAGGTGCATCTTTCCATTGCTAAAGAACTCCAATCTATACATCATTTCCCACCACAGACACATAGCCCTGGATAACCTTGTTTTTTCCTTGTTATGAAGTCAGGATTTGCCCTGAAGCAAGAAATTGTTTGAACGGGGGGTGGGTGGTTATTCCAGGACTGTGAATAGAGAGACATCGCTTACACATTCTGACAACTTGAACGATTCGCTTTTCAAAAATGAGGAGCAGAAGGAGAGCATTTATTTATTTATGCTTTAAAACACACAAGAGGGTAAAAATAGTTTTCAGATGTGTTTTGAATTGCTCATGCATTCTGTACACTTTTGGGAACTGGCTGAAGTCCAGAATCTCAATTTATTCTCTGTGTATCCCCAACCCCAGACCCATTCTCTGTTCAGCTCAGGTCTACTCTGTCTTAGGGAAGTTGACCCTTTGGTATGGCACCAGACAGACTTTCTTGGCTGCTGGTGTCTCAGGGATTTGACCCATGAGAGGCAAAAGTAGGAGAAGATAGGAGAGGCTGGTTGGGAATTTCTCCCCTTTCTTCTCCTGAGTTTTCAGAGGCCATCTCCTCCATGGCTCTCCCTCTGTCCTCCATGGCTCTCCCTCTGTCCTCCATGGCTCTCCCTCTGTCCTCCATGGCTCTCCTTCTCAATAATCTCAGGATGAGAACAGCTCTCCCTCCATTAGCCCCTCCAGGTCTACCTAGAGTTGTGACTTCCCTTGTTGCCAATCTCTGGTTGCAGCCTGCAGACCAACACACCTGTAAGTCCTTTCTTTTGTAAGTCCCTGCATTTGGTCCGTCGGAGTTGAATTCTGTGTTCTAATCAGCAGTGATTGCAAAGGTGGCACAGAACCTGACAGTGTTTCTGCTGTACATGGAATCAGGGTCACTAAGAGACACAGTCAACAGGATGACACCCAAAAGCAACACAATAGTCAGTGGAAATCACTGGCACATGTTTGTCTGTCTACTTAAAATTATGTATACTACAGTGAAACAGATGAGAGATAGATATATCACTTTTAAACAGTTCTATTGTCATGACAGGAATCCAGAATTAAGGCTGCGTAGTGCAGTTGTACATAGGGTCGCGATGAGTCACAGGCGACTCGACGGCACATAACAACAACAAGTGCAGTGGACTTGAGGGAAGGGATTGTATAACAATGAAAGATTTTTTCTTCTTACTTTTCAAAGAGAAGAACAAACTGGAGTAGAGTCATGGGCAGAGAGAAAAGGGCAACAATGAATGAATGGAAATCCCAAATCTCTAAATTTTCACTAAATTTAATAATAATAATAAAAAATTAAAAAAAAAGAAACTCAACAAGCATTTGAACATCCTTCTAGCCCTTTTCCACTCTCATCTGTGTCTTTTGCCCCTCTGTATGGTTGGCTCAGTCAGCACAGAGGAGATAGATTTGAAATGAGGATAAACAGAGACTACAGGGAGGTGGTTCAGGATCGGTTCTCAAAATGTATGAAAAGCATGACCAATGAAAAAACACAATGAAATGGTTTTTACTCTCCTTGAGGTAGTAAAGCATGAATAAACAAACACTTTCCTTCAGCCTGTCTGCAGAGGATCTCAAACCATCTGTGAGTTACTCTGAAATTAGTTGCGAGGAAGATGAATCCCTGACTTTTCCCTCCACAGGATGTCAAAGGTCTGGTGAAAGGGATTTTTTTAAGTGCCATCAATTTGATTCTGAATCCAAGACCATGTGTGCGAGGGAAGAAGGAAACACTGGCTGATCTTATATGATCTTCACAAGGACTGTTGGCCTTGAACCCATGCTTGTAGCCACTGTAGAAATCTGTCTCCTTGAAGGCTGCTTTTTCAAGGATCCTCCACTTTGTTTCTACTAGCCCCTTTGGAATAGAAGACTGGATAAGAAATAGCAGAGGTGAAGTCAAAGTCCAAAGTCATTGCTGTCAAGTTGGAAGTGACTCATCGCTGACCATCCAGTGGGTTTTCGAGGTTGTCATTTTCATGACAGATTGCCTGTCTTTCTCCCTTGTTTCTGCTGGCACCAGCATTGATTTGATCACCAGAGAGGCTCTACTTTTGGGTTACAAGTGCAACACTCTGCATATCAGAGCTTGCTAGAAGGTGCATTAGAAACCACAAAATGTTTCGCTTTGGTTCTTTAGATCAGAGTCTTCCAGAAGGAGTAAAATTAGTTCTTGTTTTAATCCTCTGCACAGAGCAAGTATTGCTCTGTTCCATGCTCTGCTTCTTTTTCTATGGCACCCACTCAACCCAACATCCTCTGTACCCCTTCTTCTCAATGTAGAGTAAACTGATATTCTGAAGTGGCTAGTCACTACTGTTTATTACATGTGGAGACAGTTTACTTCATAATGTAATCACCCAAAAGTGTAGTTCTTATTGGGTGTCATTAAGTCAGCTCTGAGGCATTATAACTGTAAGAACATCGTCTACCTTCCTATACATGTACACCGCCGTATACATGCATCGCTTTGAGTTGGAACTGACTAATTACTGACCCTCCACTGGGTTTTCAGAGGCTATATACTTGGACCAAGAGGCAGTAGTCAGAACAGAGCAGGGTAACACTGCATGGTACAAAATTGGGAAGGTTGTATGCCAGGGATGCATCCTGTCTCCATACCTTTTCAACATGTATGCAGAGCAGATTATTTGAGAGGCTGGGCTCTATGAGGAGAATTGTGGCATCAGGATTGGTGGAAGATCTATTAACAATCTCCGTTATGCAGATGACACAACCTTGCTTGCTGAAACTGAGGAGGACCTCATGCACTTGCTGTGAAGGGTCAAGGACTGCAGCCTTCAGTATGGACTAAGGCTCAACGTCAAGAAGACAAAGATTCTCGCCACTGGACCAATTGGCAGCGTCAGGATGGATGACGAAGAGATTGAGAGTGTTCACAGCTTCACTTTGCTCGGCTCCACAGTCAACACTCTTGGTACCAGCAGTCAGGAAATCAAAAAGCGTATCGCGATGGGAAAGACTGCCGTTAGGGACCTCTCAAAGGTACTCAGGAGCAACAGTGTCTCTCTGGAGGCTAAGGTGTGCCTGATACAGGCCATGGTATTTGCAATCACTTGTTATGAATCAGAGAGTTGGACAATGACTAGGGAGGACAGAAGGAGAGTGGATGCTTTTGAGCTGTGGTGCTGGAGAAGGGTACTGAATGTACCATGGACTGCCAGGAAAACAAACAGATTCATCTTGGAGAGGATTAAACCAAGCTGCTCCTTGGAGGCAAGGATTCTGGGGCTTCGTCTGACATACTTTGGACATGTTGCCAGGAGGGACGAGTCCTTGGAGAGGGACATCATGCTTGGGAGGGTGGAGGGGCAGTGCAGGAAGGGAAGACCCTCTATGAGATGGATTGATTCGGTGACTAGGGTAATCGGGATGGGTGTGTCAGAGGCGGTGTGGTTGGCGCAGGATAGAGCAGGGTTTAGAGCGCTGTTGTACATAGGGTCGCTATGAGTCGTCTATGACTCAATGGCACTTAACAACAACAACAACAACATAAATTCCATGAGAAGAGACTGTCTCTATACTTCCCACAGAGCAGCTGGTAGATTCAAACAGTGTACCTCTGGGTTGGCAGTGCAACTCCTTACTACCAACTGCTTGTGTTACGTGCTGTCGTGTCAAATACAGCTCATGGCCACCCTAAGAACAACAGATCTGAACACTGTCCTCTCCTGCACCATTGCTATCATCCTTCACACATCTGACTCCGTGGCTCAGACATTGCATCGAACCATCTCATTAAGGGTCTTCCTTTCCTTTGCCGATGCTCCACCTTTCCAAGCATGGTGTCCCTTTCCAAGGAGTAATCTTGCCCAAAAACATGTCCAAAGTAGGTGAGATGAAGAAGCTTCAACATCTTCACCATCAGGTACACTCTGGTTGTACTTTCTTCAAAGGTATCTGTCTGTTCGCTTGATAATAGCTACAGATACATCTAAACATAGTGTTTGAGTAGACCTTAAGTTCCATTTAGCCTTTTAGTCATTGAAATTTTTTTAATCTTTTTGTCATTGAATTTTTTAAATCCTTCTATTTGTAGTTAAAACAGCCACTAAAAATAGAATAAAGAAATCTTGAAAAGACATAGTTATTCCTCTGTTCTTGTTAGGTGTCATGAAGTTGACTAAAACTCACAGCAACTCTGATAACAGCAGATCTTAACCTTGCCCTATCCTATGTCAACCTCACTCTTCAATTATTATTAGTCACCATGGCAGCCCATCTTGTTGAAAGTATTCCTCTCTTTTTTCTGACCATTTCCTTTTCCTAGTATGATGACTTTTCCCAAGGACTGACCCTTTCTGGTAATAAGTCCAAAAGAGATGAGACAGAGGTTCACTATCCTTACCTGTAAGAAGCAAACACCCTTGTACTTTCTGAGGCAGATTTGTCTGTCTGTCTGTTTGTTTTCTAAATTGACAGTCCATGCGCTATTCTTTAGCATTTTAAAATATCTGGTGATCTGAAAATTGGGTTAAACTTTGGTATTATAAAGTATAATAAAACCTATTTCTGTCCTCAGGGTGCTCCATGATGAAATCAAAGATCTTTAAAATACATATAATGCAGAACTTGTTTTTGTAGAAGTGGGGAGATTGATGGTGTAAAGAGGTTAGTGAAAGTGATCAGACATATTTCCTACAATTAATAAGGATGAAGGAGAATGAAATGAAGTACATAAGACTGGTAGAAAAGGACAGATTACACAGAGGAACTCATGCTCACAAATATATGAACAGCAAATACATTCACCAAAGGATTTCTCCGTGGCCAGTAGAACTGGAACCAGCTGCGTGGCCTCATTAAGTATCCTGCTCTCTCTTGTTTCATCAGTGGTATCAAAAGTATGTGGAGTCTTTACAATTCTCGTACTCATAATTTGAATTAAGTTACCAGATAAAATACCAGTTAGCAATATTTAAATTTCCAATAAAAATGGATTTCCTTAATGTATGCAGGTTCCAGATAATATTTGAAATATTTCATAGTGAACAGGAAGCTCTGGTGGTCTAAT
This sequence comes from Elephantulus edwardii, assembly GCF_000299155.1. Classification (NCBI taxonomy): domain Eukaryota; kingdom Metazoa; phylum Chordata; class Mammalia; order Macroscelidea; family Macroscelididae; genus Elephantulus; species Elephantulus edwardii. The sequence goes on from NW_006399853.1 coordinate 6,348,117, forward strand.
GGGTAAGGAATTGCTCTGCCAACCCAAAGACAGGTGTTCAAATACACCAGCTGCTCCATGGGAGAATGATGAGAAGCTATTCCTATGCAGTGCACAGTCTCTGTAAACCTGCCGGAGGCCCAGCTGTGAGTGGGTTCCAACCTGACAGCATATTACAACTTATTTGGAATACTACTTATTATTTCCTTGAAATTTTATTTTCAAAGTCTCATAATTTTGCTTTCTAAATCTAACAATAACTTGATGTGACTTCTTTGGCCCACTTGTTTCACTGTTTTGTTTTGTTTTGTTTGTTTGTTTGATTTTGTTTTTCCTCTTTGGCTTCTAACATACATTAAAACAGTGGTTCAGGCATTGAACTCCTAACTGTAAGTTCAGTCATTCAAAACCATCAGCCATGATACTGGGGGAGAGGGGGAGATGAAAGATTGTTTCTGTCCAGATTAGTAACTCTGGAAATCTAAGGGGAAATGTTCTGTCTCATCACATTGCTGGAAGTTGAAATAATGAAAGCAGTAGGTATGTGACTTATCGTTCACTTCTGATCTGCATTTCTGTACTCTGACATTTCTAAGACTTCAGATTTGATTGCATGTATTCATCAAATGATGTTCTTCTATAGTAACTTATTTTCTGTAAAAAAAGTATAACTTTTAAATTTGATAGGTCACTCCCTTTACACCTTACTAGCCATTTTTATCTTGGCTCAGGAATAAAAATTTAAAAAAAATCTTTGGTGTTTTGTTTTTTTATTACTTTGTGCCTTGTGCATAGTAGGTGAGTGCTCAATGCCCAAGGCATATTTTTCTGTGAATAGAGATAATGACAGGATTTCAGAGTGCAAAACTATCTGTAATGTTATAATTCAGTAGTGATCTAATGAAATAGTTCAAGAGAACTAATGAAAAAGTTCTTATCTTTGGAGATCTTGATTTCTTTTACACATGGCATTTCCGTAACTAGACATCCTAACTGGTAGTTCATTGTTTAAACAACTTGATGACTAATGGAAAGGTCAAAGATTCAAGCCCTCAAGTAACTTCACAGAAAGAGTCAAGTTAATTCAAGTCAGCTGCCATGAAGTTGGAACTGACTCACAGCTAACCCTTTGGTGAATTTCAGAGGCTGTAATTCAGGGATGGGGGGGGAGTCTGTATCATTTTCCCATGGAGTGATTGGTGGATTTGAACTATCTTTCTTCAGATTGACAGTGAGATCTTTACCCACTATTCTGGTCCACCAGAATTCCCTTCCACAGAAAAAAACGGAAAATGTTGCTCCAGTAAATATTTTAGCCTAGTGAGTCCTATTGGGGAGTTTTACTCTGATAGGATCACTATGAATTACAATCAATTTAACACAAAGGGTCTGTTTATTTTTTCTAAAACTCTGTGATAAAGTAAACATTGTTTTCATGGGATTACTATATAATGATTTGTATCTTTAAATATTTAAATGTATATGAATATTAAGTGTACCTGTGAAGGTGCAAACTTCTGCAGATATTTAACTATATAAAATCTGCTTTACTAAATTTGGCAAGGTCAAGAAATATCGGCATTCTGATGCTTTGTTGTCCGAAAAATTAATCACAAATTGTGTAGCATTCAAAACAGATTAATACACACCCCACAGTAAAATTATGTGGGACATAATTATATCTTTGTGGTATCAAGAGAGAATTCAGGAAATTGTATCATTTTATTTATCTGTGAAGCACAAGTGATAACCATTTAATTAATGAGAAAGCCCAAAGATCTCTGTTTTGACTGTTAATGTGTCCCAAAGCTCAAAGACATCAGGCAAGATATAAGACATTCCCCGAGGTCCACGTGTTAGTGTAACTCTCCCATGATTTTAACTAATAGAAATTATTTTCCCAGTAGAAGTCTGATAAGATACTGTTTAGAATAGGGTGAAAATATAACTGTTGCTCTTAAAGTATAGGGACTGCTTGAAGCATTGTTGTCACTGTCAATTCACCAGCAAGGAACAGTGACACCCTGATGGGGGTAAGCACAATGGAGACACACCACTCAGGGAGCCGTCCAGAGAGTCAATCCAGCTCAATTTTATTGGGGTCTGCAGCACACTTATATACGAAGGAGTAAACAGGAAGACAGAATAGAGTGGGCTTGCAGACATGGGACATGCAGATCGGATAGGAGAACCTCAGCCTTGCGCAGACCAATCCCAGCTCAAAAGATGCGGCAGCCAATTTCCCATGTGGCGAGCTTTCTCAAGCCAGTACAGCCAAACACAAGAGCACTTTCTCTACCCCCTATTAAAGGCCTTTGGGAGACTTGCACTTACCAGGAGCCAGGCGATCTGTCCTTGCCAGAGGCCCTCCCTTCCTCCCCAACATTCCTCAACACATTGTTATCTACTAAACAAGGATAACAAATTTAACTTTGCTAATGATGTGTATGAATGAAAAGATACCGTAAATAGAGGAGGTGGTTACTCCACATTAATAGAAGAATTCCTCTTGGCATGCTGTAGCCTAAGCATTTGGAGAATTCACGTCGGGCAGCACAATTCCATTTGAAGCCTCTGTAGAATTATTTCTATTTAGTTAGTAACAAGTGGAGCTTAGGGTATTATTAGGCAAAATTACAACAGCAGAGCACTGCTGTGCAGACAAAGATCAGGGCATCTCTTTTAAGCGTAGTCTTTGAAAGTCTGGCTCCTACAACTAACGTCAGGAAGCTTCAGTTCTTTTGAATTGGGACTTCAGGGAATAAGAAAGAAAGGGTCATAATTATTAGCCAGGAATTGATGCTAAATTTGTTTATTCGCTGATTTTACACCACTTTCTATCGTATGTAAATGAGATTTTTACTTAGAAAAAACATTCACACTCTGAGACAGATGACAGCTGTTCTAGCCCAGAGGAAAAAGAGGGGAAAATAAAGAAAATAAAGGGGAATAAAAATTGCACACAGCTTTTTCCTTGGCCTTTTTCTTCTCCTTTAGCCCACTTCCAAAGCCTCATTGAATTTCTCTAGAATTCTCCATGCAGGAGCTTTCAGGGGCTGATTGATTAGTCATCATATAAGAGCTTACTGCCTTGTAGCTCCCTTGCTGCCCACTGCACATTATGAACCGGGCTCAGAACATTAGCTTGCTCAGCACCATTGGGAGTGTGGCCTCCCCAGCAATGGATGTCTAAGTCCGTGTGACTCTAGTTAGAACTGGCTTCAGAACCAGGCAGATAGACTCTCTTAGCAAAGGTGACTGAACCTCATTCCAAAGTGCCTTTACTGTCCTGTCACAGGGAAAGGCAGAGACACCTTCTTCCCAGCCCTTCTTCCAGGGAAGCATATGGATTGGAAAACAGAGTTAGGGAGAGAGGAGCTTATTGTAGAGAAATTTCAATGTCAGTTCCTGCACTTCACTCTACCGCACTCTGTAATACCTTCCTTACATCTGCCTCAGTGAGTGACTACAGCATTAAATCTCCTGTGGAAACCTACTTGAGCTGAAAGAAATTAAGGCATCTGGAAGGAGGACATTTGGCAGTGAAGTTGAATTTGGTGATAACATTGTGTCCCTTCCCATTATCTTATCACTAGAGTCCCCTTTCCAGGTATATGGTTCCCAGATACAATGTGTGTTACCTCACCACTCATGCCTGCCTTTCCACGTACTTTACACTCCGAAAAAGACACAGACGTCTCTCTCACTCTTCATATAAGCACCCCACTTCATTCTTTGTCCTGATGGAATTCAAGTTCAGAAACTGATTGACACTGAAGTGGCAATGATTAATTTGAAGTTAGTATGTGGTCTCTCTTAAAGCAGGGCTAGAGGCCAGACTATACTTGACCATAAAGGAAAAGTAATATCTATTATTGGTTAAGTGTCAAGTGTAATCAGACTGATAACTATTTGGAAGGGGAAATGTGAAGCATAGAAGTATTTCTTTTTCCCTTCACATCCATGAATTAGTGACACTGTGCGTGACACCAAAACTCTGGTCAGTCCTGGACCAGTGCCACAATCTCTTTGCCTAAAGGCTTAGTGAAGAATTGTACTGCCAACCCAAAGGCATGTGCTTACAATCCACCCACTGCTCTGAGGAAGAAAGATAGGCCATTTCCTGTCATGTGATTTACTGCCTCTGAAAACCCACTGGAGGGTCAGTTATGGGTTGGTTCTGACTCAATGGTATATAACAACAACCACATTGTTGCTTAATCTGTGTCAGTCCATCTGTTTGAGGGTCTTTCTCTCTTTTATTTCTCTTCTTCTTTTCTAAGCATGAAACTATTTTTTCTGTAGCTGACCCTTCCTGATAACATGCTCCAAAGGATTGGAGACAAAATCTCACCATGTTCTAAGGAGTGCCATGACTGCTCTTCCTTCCAGACAGATTTGTTTGTTCTTTTGGTTGTCCATGGTATATTCAATAATCTTCATTAATACCAATCTTCAAAGGCATCAGCTCTTCCCTGATTGACCTTATTCATTGTCACCACCCAGCAAACGTATATCTAAGAAAACAAAACAAAACAAAAACCAAACAACCAAAACTCAAGGCCCACAACTTACAGATTATTTTTCCTGTTCTCTCATCAGAGCATATAGTAACATTATTGTTGTTTGGAACTGACCCATAGTTGACCCTTTAGAAGATTTTCAGATGAAATAAACTTCACAGGAGGAAATTTCCCATCCTTCCTCTGTGGCACAGTTTGTGGTTTTGAACTGCATGCCTTTGGGATTGCAGCACACCTTCTTATCACTAGGCCACCAGACGCTCTAACACAGCAATGTTAGTTATATGTATTACTTGGCTTAATTGGTAGTACCTTGACAAAGCAGATTTTCACTCTCTTACTCTCATCTTTTTGTTCCTTGAATAAAATGTTATCCCTTACATCCTTCCCTTTGAGAGCTCAATCACTGGCCCTAGCATTTCCTCATTTGACTAATGGTCTTTTCTTTGCCCTGTGCTGTGATTTCTATGGAGTTCACAGGACATAATTCTTACTTAGCCTCAAAAGAAATCTCTTAAGATCTGTAGACTATCTAGGTGATTGTATCCAGGAAAGTACCTTTATCTTATAACAGATGAAGCATCTATAGTTAATGTTTTTGAAAAGATGTACAGATGTATGAGACTTCCCCCATCTCCACATCCTCTCCAACAATATTGCCGCCCTACTAAACTTGACCACTTCTACTTGGGGTGAGATGGTATCTCATTGTGGTTTTGATTTGAAGCTCTCTTATTGCCAGTGATTTTGAGTGTTTCTTTTTATGTCTGCTGCCCACTTGAATCTCTTTCCTCTGTGAGAAGTTTTTCATATTTTTTGCCCATTTTGTAATTGGGTTGTCCATGTTTTTCTTCTGGAGGCCCAGGAGTATTCTGTAAACTTTTGTCTGAGATGCTATTGCCAAAGGTTTATTCCCTGTCGCTAGACTTTCTTTTCACCCTGTTGAGAAAAGGTTTTGATGAGCACAGAGATTTCATCTTTACAAAGTTCCATTCATCGATTGTATCCACTCCAGATTTCTGGTTGTATTTGGCTTCTGGTTGTAGGTCTTCTAAGCTTGGTCCAAGTTTGTCTTTTAGGAACTTTATGGTTTTGTGCTTTATTCTCAGGACTCTGATCCACTTTGAGTTGATTGGGTGTATGGTGTGAGATATGGATCCTGTTTGAGCTTTCTGCAGGTAGCAGTACGGGGTGGAAGGAAATGGGAAGGTTACTGGAGAAAAACAGGGTAATGGCCAGCAAGGTCCAATGGTGATGAATTTTATAAAACATAATGCATAAGAAAGATTATATGAAACACAATGTGAGTGAAGAATAATGTGAAACCCAATGCATGCAAACTTTGTAAGCAAACCATTTTTAAAAAATAAGTAGTACAAAAAATAAGGAGACAGACTTATTTGACTACTATATGTTCATGTGAGTCATCCTTTATATTTTATAAAGTCATTGACTCACTCAAATGTTATATAAAATTTCATTCCATAGAACAAAGAAGACCATTGAGGACTTTGTGTATGCGTCTACTATGTGTTCAATCTGTGCACGTGTATTTGTTTGCATAATCAATATATGTCCTTTATAATAGGTATGTGTGAATTGCATGGGAGGCAATTGCCCATCTTTCTCCCATGTAGCCGCTAGTGAATTCAAACCATGTACCTTTGAATTGGAGGCACAACTCTACGTGTTATGTCACCAGGGCTCCCTTATAATAAGTATGGAAGGCAAACAGCTTAGTTGATTAAGTTAATGCTTTTTTCTGTCAATGTTTATTTTTACAAGTGAAAATATCTTACACAAAGAAAAGTATACAGTTTATGTTATTTTCTTTTTATTTTTATAATAAAGGAAGACCTTTAAATACTAATATGTATTCACTTAGGAAAAAGCTTTGTACAGATCTTAAGAGTTTGACGTTATGTGCTGTATATCCTTGGTAGAAAGGACCTTTGTACAAAAGTAGAAATGAAGATACATCATGAGTATATATATATATATTATAGGTAGCTTGACAACAATATGTTGTTGTTGTTGTTATGTGCCGTCGAGTCGTTTCCGACTCATAGCGACCCTATGCACAACAGCCCTAAACCCTGCTCTATCCTGCGCCAACCTGTGCTTTAATCTATTGCTAATACTGTTGGAGCTGGGACACAGGAGGGAGGAAAGAGGTGAAACAGGTCATTATTATTGTCCACTCCAGCTGTAAGAAGCCATCAATGAAGTGTTGATGGTCACACAGAAGAATGTGCATTTTGTTGGCTTAAGGAATCCTATTTGCATGAAACTGTTCAGAATCACTCTGAATGTTAAAAATGCCATAGGACTGGCAGAAAATCGAAACACAAGTGCTACTCTAATTAATGTATAAAAATTTATTCTTTTGCTTGAAAACCTACAGTGTGGCCTGTTCTAGGTATGTAGTGAGAGGTATGTAGGGAGGCAGTGAGAAGGTAGAAAAACAAACACTGTTTCCAGCACCTATGTCTGTAAAGAGAATACAGACAATGCATTCTGGTTCCCTGCCATTTCCCACTTCCAGTGTGGACAGCTCATTTTCAGTTTTCATGTGGAAACACACCTCTGAAGTGATGAGGGCTGCAGAAGAACCAAAGGCTCTTGGGAGGGAATTGCATTCTAGCATCTCGTCTTTAAAACCCTGACCTTTAAAAAAGTATAATTGACTTTTAGTAATTTTATGTTAAATTAAATTCTGCAGTGTATGTTAGGTCACATACAAAACACTCCCGACATTTGCCATGGCTATTTGAAAAGTTCATCGGGTTTTATTTCCAGGGAATTCATTGATCTTATTTCTCACACCCAACTCCCGAGAACAATCGGTGGAGGAAGCAGAGAAGAGTCTTGAGGTTTCTTCAAAATTCTCTAGTTCCTTTATGTGGTCTCATTGCTAATTTTGGGGAAAAGATGTCTGCTCATTAAAATTGTTTTCCACTGCAACCACCTCTCCCCAGTTCTCTTAATTCAGTAAATGTAGCTATTTGGGCATTTCCTCTTTCATTCTGACTCCTGTTGAAATACAAACTATAAGCCCAACAAGATTTCATTTCTTCCTGAGGGAATTCTACTCTGGTATTCTATTTCTAAACTTAAATTTAAATCTTACACACACACACACACACACACACACACACACGAATAATAACTTCTATCTGCTTCTGTTTTAGAGATGCAAGTAAGCATAAGCCCTAGTGTGTTTCCCTGCTAACCCAACAGGCATCTCCTGAGCTGCTTCAAGCTCCTTGTGATTTGCAGCCTCGGAAAAACAATGGAAGGGTCACTGAGAGTCAGAACTGACTCCAGGGCAGTGAGAATAACAGGTGAAGGGGACACAGTTTGTGCAAGCAGAAACTTTAGAAAGAGAGAATCTTTCATATCATTTGGGGTTGTTCTTTTGGGAATCAGAAAACTTTCATCATTAACGGTCAATCTATTTAAAAGAAATACCTGTGCAGTTCTAGATGTTGGCATGACAGTTCTGAATAGTATTTATTCCTGCAAGGAATCCAAAATAATATAGTATGAATAATACACTATATGATCATCCTTTTTTGTAAGCAATAAATTATTGTTATTGTATTTATCCCCTAATTTTTGTCTTATGCCATTTTTTGGTTTACTATTCCTTGGTCAACTTCTTCATTTTTGTTTGGAAACAATGTTGTTGATTGTCTTTGAGTCCAGTTTGGAAACAATATCTAGACGAAAATACAGTCGAATGTCTTAGAATGTATGGTTTAAATTAAATTATTGGTTCTCAGTCTTTGGTTTTTATTAGAATCACCAATTAAGATTTACAACAATACCCAGCCTAGCACTCCAGGATTCTGATTTGTTTGACCTGTGATTGTTCAATCTTTTGGTGCGTATACGATAAAATTGCCAGGTGATTCTAATGTGCAGCCAAAATTGAAAGGCTGTGAACCACATGATCACAGACGCTTCATCCTTTTCCGGAATGTTATTTTTCTAGTCATTCCTAGAATTCCTCCTCAAATTCAAAACTCTTTCCTAGACCAAGTAGGGGAAATACCTCTATTCTTCATTAAGTGTATTTTGAAGGGACTATTAATGATATAGACTATTAATGATATGGACTCAATGGCACATAACAACAACAGCAACAATTAATGATATACCGCAGGAAAAAAGAATTCCCAGTTTACTCTAGTTTCAAATAATCATTTTAATCTGTGGCGTGGGATAAAATTTAAAGACATTGCGTTATCTCAAATTTGAACAAAATAAAGCATTTTACATGTAACATAAGGTTTAGAGGGGTACATAGAAACTGACATAATAAACTGGGCAGGCAGAGGGTATTATAAACACTAAGCTAAATGCTTCTAAGTTTATCTTTAAGGTTATTCTATGCCATTGAAATCTGTTAAGCAGTGGAGAGACTGAACTTGGTCCATGTTTGAATAGATCAAATGGGAAAGGGAGTTTTCAATGGATGAAAGAAACAAACCCCAAAAGAGTTAGCAAAATGGGCATCACTGCAAACCAGAGAAGACATGGTGAGGGTTTGGGGGGTTTTTTGGATCGGTTTTTAACTAAAATACTAAAAAGTAGATAGAAAGAATAAATTGGGGTGGGGGAGAAAGAGAAGAACTTATTAAAACATAATCTGCAGAGTTTGTGGTGAATAAAGCAATCTCTTTTCAATTTTCCCAAGTACTTGTTTTACTTGTTTTGGTGAAACCAGTTAGTGAAAAGAGGAAAATGTGAGAAGCAATGATTTTAATAATTTTGAAAATGCTGAGCTTTTGGAAATTCATTGGGAGGAATAGAGTATGTTCTTATTGTGTTGTTGTTGTTGTTGTTGTTGTTGATAGGTGCTCTGCAGTCAAGTGCAACTCATAGTGACCCAATGAACAGTAGATGGAACCGTCCTCATCGCCTCTGACACACTAGAGACCATTGTTGAGGTCACTGCATCAATCCATCTCACTGGGGGTCTTCCTGTCCTTATCTGACCATCAGACTTTCCAAGCATGATGTCCCTTTCCAAGGAATAGCCTCACCTAGCTACATGTCCAAAGTATGAAAGATGAAATTTTGTTGTCTTTGCTTCTAAAGAGCGCTCTGGTTCCTTCTTTTCCAGGACATGTCTGTTTGATCTTTTGACAGTCTATACAGTACTTCTCCAAAACCGCAATTCCAAGACATCAATTATTCTTCTCTCATCCATTCTCTGTTACCCAGCTTTCTGATGCATGGCAGGTGATTGAGAAGATGTTGGCTGGACTCAGGGGCACCTTAGTCTTCAAACTGAGATTAGTGTTCTTCAGCATTTGGAGAGGTCCCTGACTGTACACTTTCCCAATGCAATCCACCTCCTGATTTCCTGACTGTTGGTACCAAGCATGTCGACTGCTGATTTAAATAAGATTAATTAAATTATTGACAGCTTGAATACTTTCTCCATCTATCATAATGTTGACTATCATGCCTTTGGTGAGAAGCTTTGTTTTCTTGATATTGAGAGGCAATCCATACAAAAAGCTGCAGTCCTTGATCTTTTTTCTTTTTATTTTATTATTTTTGTGTGTGTGTGCCGTCAAATCAGATCTGACTGGTACAGGAGGAGATTGTCTCTCCTTCCCCGGCAGAGCATCTGGTGGATTCGAACCGTGCGCCTCTAGCCTCTAGGATTGTAGTTGCAGCTCCTTACCACTAGGCCACCAGAGCTCCCCCAGTCCTTGATCTTCTGAAGGAAGTGTTTCATATCCTCCTCACCTTCAGCAAGCAAGGAGGTGTCATTGCATAATGCAGGTTGTTGATGAGTCTTCCTCCCATCCTGATGCCTCACTCCTCTCCATGTTAAGTGTTAAGCTTCATGAATTATTTGCTCAGCATACAGAATAGATATGTAGAAAAGATACAACCCTGATCAACAATTTTTATACCATGCAGTGCTTCCCTGCTCCTTTTGGACAACAGCTTCTTTTTTTTTTTTTCTTTTTTCTTTTTTTTCATACTCTAAACATTATTTAATTAGGTCTACAATAATCTAGAAAACCAATTTGTGAGGATAAACCCCATTGGTGAGGGAGAATAAAGAACGCAGGTAGCTTTTGAGCTGAGGAACGGCTTTGATTTTGGGTAAGATCTGGGAGTCCACAGCTTTCTGGTCAATCTTGCGCTGCTCTGTAATCTCGTATTTCTCCTTTTCTGTGTCGAAGATCTCGCCCTCCTGGTGGCGCGGCTTGCGCAGCTTCTTCTTCTTAAAGTAAGCATCAGTGAGGTGCTTTGGTATTTTGACACCACTGATGTCAACTTTAGTGGAGATGGCAATGACAAATTTCTGGTGTGCTCTCCGCAGAGGAACACGATTGAGGGTCAGAGGCCTGGTCACAAGGAGCAAACCACTCTCCAGCTGCTTCAGGAAAACCACTCTCTGGCCCCGGTGGCGCCCTGTGAGGATGATAAGGATGGTCCCAGGGGTGATGCTTGCACGCAGCCTCCTCACGTGCTGACTGAAGGGCTTCTTGCCGTGGTTCAGCAGCTTCCGAGGCACGTCTTCAGTAGGGTAGTACCTGGGCATTTTTCGCAGTTTCACCACTCGGATACCCCCATTCTTGTCACCACCTACTGGTTTTGTGACAGTAGCAAGAACCTTCTCCTTCTTCTTCTCAACCCTGGATTTGGTGGCCGAGTACTTCCTCTTGTACATGGCCTTCCTGGAATACATGGCCCATCGGGAATACCTGCCGATTCCCCGGACTAAGACAGGGTTGCGGCTGCAGTGAGGTTTCCCCTTCTTGGGGGTTTTGCCTGTGCCCTTGGCTTTCTTAGCTTTGCCACTCGCATCTGCCTTCTTGGCTTCAGGCTTGGCCACAGGCTTCTTCTCCTTGGGATCTGCCTTTTCACCCGCCATCTTGCAAGATGGGAAAAAGCTGACAACAGCTTCTTGATCTTAGATTTCTCATGAGCACAATTAAGTGTTCTTGATTCCCATTCTTCTCAATGTTAGTAGTAATTTGTTATGATCCACGCAATCAAATGCCTTTGTATAGTCAATAAAACATAAATAGGTATTTTTCTGTAATTCTTTGCTTTCAGTCAAAATCCATCTGACGTCAGCTATGATATCCCTGATGTCACAACCTCTTCTAAATACTGCTTGGATTTCTGGAAGTTCCTTGTGAATGTACTGTTCTAGCCATATTTGGCTGATTTTTAGCAATATTTTGTTTGCATGTGATATTAATGATTGTTGTTGTTGTTGTTATGTGCCGTCGAGTCGTTTCCGACTCATAGCGACGCTATGCACAACAGCTCTAAACCCTGCTCTATCCTGCGCCAACCGCACCACCTCTGACACACCCATCCCGATTACCCCAGTCACCGAATCAATCCA
>NW_006399853.1:6360278-6426631 GCF_000299155.1 Elephantulus edwardii
ATACCATGGCCTGTATCAGGCGCACCTTAGTCTCCAGAGAGACACTGTTGCTCCTGAGTACTTTAGAGAGGTCCCTAACAACAGACTTTCCCATCACGATATGCTTTTTGATAGTTGTTCAATAATTCCCACATTTTGTTGGATCATCATTCTTGGGAATGAGGACAAATCTAGATCTTTTCCAAACAGTTGGCTAGGCAGCAGCCATCAAAATATCCTAGCATAACTGGTGATAACATCCAAGGCTGCCTCTGTTAGTTGAAACATGTCAATTGCTATTCCATGGATTCCTGGGGGCATTCCCCCCCCCTCCCAGTGCCTACAGTGTAGTTTGACCTACATCCCTCATTGCCACTGGCTCCTGTTCATATGGTACTTCCTGAACAAGTACTCATTTTAACAGAAGTAAAGAAGGAGAGTGTAACTGCTCTTTCCCTAATAGGAGTAAAGTATGCATAAAGCCTTTGTATTAGGGAAATAGAAAGAAAAGAGAAATAGAGATAAAAAAACAACTAGAGAGATGAGAAAAACCTGAAACAAAATGTTGTCCTGATGATCCAGTGAGAGAAATTTTCTGGGAGGAGCAGGGGACAACAACATTAAACTAAGCAAAAATATAGTAATTTCTCAGATTATTGAGCACTAGACAATTTTCTAATTTTTACTACAATTTTCTAATTTTTTTACTACACTGAATTCTCTCAATAACTCTGTGAGGTTGGTATTTTATTATCTAGTTTGATAGGGGAGGAAACCTAGGCACAGATAGTAACTTGCACAAGACTACAAGATTGCCATGGTCATTGGGTGAATCTGGGAGCATCTGACTCTAGAATCCATGCTGTTAATGAGTCTGATTTATAGCCAATAGCAGAAAGCATGAGGCAAGATCGAATCCATTACTTTTGGAAAGTCAGCAGGGGCACTGAGGAGAGCAGATTGCAGGAGAATGATAGTCTCAAAGTGCTGAAGGTGAAAGAGCTCATTCCAGTTAAAGAAAAATGCTGTTTTGAATGTCATTTGTGCAAAAGAATGGCACAAGATAAGGTCACATTTAGATAAGGTGGTGGCTTATATAAAAGTTAGATGATGTTTAAAAAATGAGAAGGATTAATACTCTACAGCCTGACAACACATAGTCAAAAGAAATGGAAAGGCTAGAGGTACAGGTTAGAAATGATTAAGATAGGGTAAAGGATGGAGGGTCAGACCATAGGTAGAAGAATCAGTATTAACTACCTTTCCCAGTGAGACTGGAGGAAAGAGAAGAAGATGTAGGAAGTAGCAGCATATAAAGATCTGAAAGTTGGAAAGGAGTTCTTACCCAACAAACTTCCCTCCTACATTTTTCTCACAATTTAGATTAGCTTCTCAACTGGATACATTATAATTAATGTCTAATCTGCTCTTTTAGTGTCTGTATTGCTATTTTATCTGGTACAGAATTAGCTTCCGCCATCAGCGTATTCTTCATATTTCTATTTTTTGAATCTCCAGGTACTCTTTCCTCTTCTCAGTTAGGAAGTGACCAGACCCGGTGAAACACCTCTCACAGGAGAGCAAAACCAAGCTCTTGAATAACTTGGGTCTGGAGTTACCCATGAGAAGCCTGAGGTTTATTTGCCATTTGTGATTACCTCTCCTTGTGTAGGATCAAGAGAGGACCAATGGATAACATATCATGTCAGATTGGCAGTGATGGGCTCCCCTGCAGAAAGGATGTGAGTTGAATTAATAAGACTTCTAACTGCAATGACAGCGACCCTTGGAGGAAGAATATCTTCACATGAAATCACAAATGCAAGACTCCTCTCCCCCCACTCCCCCCGCTTAACAGGCAGAGTGGTTGCAAAGGTCAACTTCAACAACTTCCCCTGTATGGCCCAGTCACTGTCACTCCAACTTGAAAAGGAGAAGGGATGTCAGTTCTCCAGAAAGCACACCTCCCCAGAGACACAGGCATGACTTTCATGTTCAGTCACTGTATTTAATTCAATTATCTGCCCCCACCACCCTCAACTGTCTTTCTTACAAGGAAGGTTGTGAGGAGAGTGGTGCTGGATGTTTCTGCGGGTCCCCAAAGATGAGCATTCTTTATTAGGGAATTCAGTAACCCATGAGGTCTTACTCACCAGCTGCTTCATCTGGGAAGCTGTCATGGGGCTCCAGCTGCTTGCAGACACGGGACGGCTGGGTCTCCTTCATGAATTGATTTTTAGATTGGGCTCAGCCAGTCAGCTTTTCTCAAGAGAAGAACACAGAAAATTACACTTTGGAATTTTGCCTTTGCAGACAGAGAAAGCATCACAGAATTCTAGTCTATTCTAGAATTCCATTAGGTCCAGTTATCCTAATGGAGTTAAATTCAAGTCTAATGACTTTTCTTCTCTCCCCTCTTTTATGTTCTCTTTCCTCTTGTTTGTCTTTTTTAAAGAATTATGAAAAGTAGCCTCTTTCCATGAAGTTCAGGAGCAGGAAGAATTGGAATTTAACTTGTATCAGTTTTTTTCTAGCAAAAAGCTAGAATAAATAATGTAATAAACGTATTTTATTAAATGGATATAAAATATGATAACACTGGAGAACAAATAAGGAATTGTTTAAACTTACACAGCTACCCTCTTAAATTAATGGATGTTTACTCTCTTTCTGTTAATAAACCAAAGGATTCTTAAATTTCTCTTAACTAAAATAATCAAAACTAATTTGTTAGTGAAGATTACTTGCTCTATCTCCTCAAATGCCAATCGCTTGAAAAAAATAGTTCAAAACAAGGACCACAAAATGAATAAAACTAGATAATACCTTTTTTTTTGTAACAGTAAGTAAGTGGCACCCAAGTTGTTTCATAACACATAGACATTACTATTATTTTTTTGTTAAACAACACTATCTAAGATTATTTATAGACTCGGGTCTATACAGAAATCCTTATGAAAAATTATTAGGACCTCAGTGTAACATATACACTCAAGTCTGAAAAATATTGACGAAAAACTTAATAATCTGTAAAAATTTCTTTCTTTACAAATTATCATAGCAAGCTGTAAAAGGTGTCTTTAAGGTGGGAAAAAATATTATCTTAGTTTTCAGTTACAATGAATGCTAAGAAAACCTCAAAACACACAAAAAGTCAAAGACCTATAAGTTTCCACAGATTTAGTTTTAAATCCTTTATTCCAAGTACTATTTCACTATTTAAATAACATTGAAATATTCCTTCTCTCTCTCTGTACACACACACACACACACACACACACACACACACACGAACTTTTAATGAGCTTATATTTAATTCAGTCTAAATTCTGCTCTCAAGTCCTCCCCATCCTGAATTGTAGGGTCTCTGAACATCAATGAAGGGCTTGGCACCAAGAATTATTTCTTTAGTTTCTGAGTTGTAGATGTTCTTTTAATATCTTCTGAAACTCTTTCCCCTGGTAGTACAGCTGATCTAGTTTTCTTCCCTCAATTTAGACTAGAAATAGCTCCATTGAAAGCTGACCTCACCAGATGCCTGCTTAGTCACAGACTATCTCTGTAGGTATTATCAGCATGTATATAGGTTCATCCTGGAGAGGGTGGAGCCAGGCTGCTCCTTGGAGACAAGGATTCTGAAGCTTCGTCTGACTTCCTTTGGGCTTGTTGCAAGGAGGGACCTGTCCTTGGAGAGGGACATCATGTTTGGAAGGGTGGAAGACAGAGAAAGAGAGGATAACTATCAATGAGATTGATTGATTCAGTAACTGGAGTAATGAGGGGGTTTTATCAGAGACAGTAAAGTTGTCACACGATAGAACAGGTTTCAGGGCTATTGTACATTGAGTCATTATGAGTTGCAAGTGACTCCATGGCACATAACAACATTTACTGAATATCAGGTAGATATGATGAGGAGTGATACAATGTTGTAAACAACCAAAGTGTATAACTTCTGAAAGTTTGTATGAATATTCATTGTAAATAGGTTTGTGGAAGAAAATACATTTTTTTTTTACTAGGGTAAAATAGCTATAACCTAAAAATTGCCATTCTAACAATTTTTAACTGTGTACTTCAATGGCACGAATTATATTTGCCATGTTATGAAACCAATACTGATTAATTAAATGCTTTTACCACCTAAGAAGAAACTCTATGGTCATTGAACAATTAACTGCCTCTGTCTTGCATCCCAACTCCTGGTACCTACAGATAAATTTCATCCTTTGTGAATTTGCCTATTCTAAATCCTTCATATAAATAAGTATGATCATATAATATGTGTTGTTTTCTCATATGGCTTATCCTAATCAGCATAATAATATTTGCAAGCTTCATTCATGTATTGGAACTGTCTTAATACTCCAAGCCCTTCTTTATGTATCTACTCAGTTGTTGATGGTCATTTGGGTTGTTTCTACACCTCGGCCTTGGGAATAGTTAATTACTGTGAACAATACTGTCATGTACACTGGTGGACCTAGTCTTAGCTCTATTGGCACAGTCTGTAGGGAGTTGTACTGTAAACCCAAAGGCCACACTTCTCTAAAGTTATAATGTGTTAGCATCTCTGTGGGAGAAATATGGTTAATCTCCTTCCATGAGATTTGCAGCTTCAGAAACTCAGCAGAGATCGGCTATGAGTCTGTTCTGACTTGACAGCGTTAAATTTATAGAGCTTTGTCTATTCAAGTCCCATGCACAATTTTTATTGGATTGTTTGTTGTTTTAAGTTACAGAGATTCTTTATTTTGAGTATTATGTTTCTATTAGGATTATAGAAGCTCTGCTCACATCCGTAATTCAGAGGAGGAGTGTCTCTGACACTTGGAATCTAGACGTTTAATGTTCCCTCTCACTACGTAGCAGGTCATTTCATTTTCTCTGTAAAATACTTACATGGAAAAACATTTTGTTATTTTTTTAGTTTAGTTTTTTTTTTTTTTAAATAGAAGTATTCTTTTCTTTTTGGTGAAAATAAACACAACCAAATGTCTACCATTCCACATTTTCTAGAGATAATGATGGGTGCCATTAATTACATTCTTCATAGTTTCCACCATTCTTCATATTTCTGTTTTTAGTTGTTTGACCTCCGTTTACTAAAAATCATCTCCAACTCAAGCTTACTGCCATCCAGTGTATTCCTCCTCACAGCAACCCTTCATGGGATTTCTAATCTGTAAGTCTAATCTATGTATTTGGAAGCAGGAGTGGCATCTACTTCCTAAATAACTTGTCTCCGGAAACTATGAGCTTTGATAAATGTCAATAGTTGTAGAGGGGCTTCAGGCCTTTTGTTCATAGTCATGCTCGACTTGAAGGCAATCAACAACAACAACAACAAACGGTAAATTGTAATTGGAGGATAATGTCCTTTATTCTTTCATAGAGGAAGTGGTGGATTTGAAGCACCAGAGACCTGCAGCCTTCTGGGTAGCTGTACACACACTATCGGGACATGTTATAAAACAGCAACTGACCATGAGGCACTCTGGTGGTTACTAGTTGTGATACTTACCAAAAGATCCCAAGTCTCTAGGAGTTTGAATCTACCAGAAGCTCTATAATAAAAAGGTGAGCAATCTCCTTGCCTAAAATCTACAGCCTAGGAAACTTGGTTAAGGATTGGTAGGGGTTAGAATGACTTGCCAGCAATTTATTTTTCATTTCTTGACCACTTGATATGATAGAGAAAAATTTTTAAAAGACTATGGAATGGCATGCATTTTCTAAACAACGTGCTTCTGGAAACACTACGAACTTTGATAAATGATAATAGTTATAGAAAAGCTTCAGGCCTTTTGTTCATAGAGTTGCTATTAGTCATGCTTGACTCGACAGCAATCGACACTAAAACATTATATTCAAGGGTAATAATTTTACTCTTGTTGACCCAAATATGCAAATATGTGTAGATCAATAGTAAAATATTATGTATAGACATATGAATACATATATATATGAATATATGGATAGATCAATAGATTGACCAAATAGGAATAATTATACATAAGGACTGCAGCCTACAATATGGATTGAGGCTCAATGTCAAGAAGACAAAGATTCTCACCACTGGACCAATCGGCAGCATCAGGATGGATGGTGAAGAGATTGAGATTGTACACAGCTTTAGTTTGCTTGGCTCCATAGTCAACAGTCTTGGCACCAGCAGCCAGGAAATTAAAAGGCGCATTGCCGTGGGAAAGTCTGCTGTTAGGGACCTCTCCAAAGTGCTGAAGAGCAGTGGTGTCTCTCTGGAGACTAAGGTGCGTCTGATACAGGCCATGGTCTTTGCAATCACTTGTTATGTATCAGAGAGTTGGACAATGACCAAGGAGGATAGAAGGAGAATTGATGCCTTTGAGCTGTGGTGCTGGAGAAGAGTATTGAGAATACCATGGACTGCTAGGAAAACAAACAGATTTGTCCTGGAGAGGGTTAAACCGGGTGGCTCCTTGGAGGCAAGGATTCTGAGGCTCCGTCTAACTTACTTTGGACATGTTGTGAGGAGAGACCGGTCCTTAGAGAGGGACATGATGCTTGGGAGGGTGGAGGGACGGCGCAGGAGAGGAAGGCCCTCTATGAGGTGGATTGATTCAGTGACTGGGATAATTGGGATGGGAGTGTCAGAGACAGTGCGATTGGCACAGGACAGAGCGGACTTTAGGGCTGTTGTACATAGGGTCGCTATGAGTCGCAAGCGACTCGACGGCACATAACAACAACAACAACATTTATATTTATCTAGATCAGTAGTACAATACAATTTGTTGTTATGTGCCACTGAGTTGCCTGTGACCCATAGCAACATTATGTATAGCAGCTCTGAAGCCCTCTCTGTCCGGAGCCAGTCTCACTGATTCTGACATACCGACCCCCGTTGTCCCAGTTATTGTATCAGTCCATCTCATCCAGGTTCGTCCTCTCACATTCTGTCCCTCCACCCTTCCTACTATGAGCGTGATGTCCTTCTCCAAGGATCGGTCCCTCCTGGCCACATGCCCAAAGTATGTGAGACCGAGCTTCAAAATTCTAACCTCCAAGGAAAAACTTGGTTTTAATATACATGTATATATTCATGTAATTGATTATATAAAGCACAATGTATCTGATTCATTGTAAGCAAACCAATTTTAAAACATGTTACTTCAGGACATGCCTTCAAGATTTGAAAAGAACCCTGGTCTTGGGCCTCCCCTAGTCCCTGTAGGTTCAGTTATGTCTGGATTCTTTAGGAATTTGAAGTTCAATTTCACTTCCCCCCTTCATTTTCTAATGTGAACCATCCATGTATCTCTGGTACAGGAAGTGGAGCACCATCTCATTCTGACCTCCTGGTAGAAGAGGCAGTGATTTACAGAGAAAATCAGCCCTCTATATTTTTTCTTAATTTTATATAGTTTATTCATTTTCCCCCCATTTCTTGGTTGTGATTTTAGGGTTGTCTCTAAGAACTAAAGACATCAGGGAATCATAAATGTCAGTTATGTACTGTAAATTGTCTTCTCCATCGCCACATTGCAGCTTGTACCTCCTCCCACCTTTTAGCAATGGCAATGACACTGTGTGCTTAACTGGTGCATCATCTCTGTGTCCTTGTTGACCTAGTAGAGTCATGTTTCCTACTTGTTTCGCCACAAAAGTGTCCATTTCACTCCTGCTTTCAATCTCCTTAGTTTGGATAAGTTAGTTCTATTCCTGTGGTAATACGGGGAATGATTAGAACTATAAGAAAAATACTGGGGAATATTAGAACAAAGGGAAGTAAAAAAAAGCAAATTGCTTCTCTGAATAAACCAAGTAACGACTAAAATCACAACTTCAGTTAAAGCTATTACAGATTAAGCTTTAACAAGCAAGGAGCCCAAAAGGCTTTCAAGACTCAGGGCATCAGATGTTTTCTAGGACAAGACACTGTAAGGCATAGATTGTGACGTCAAGCAACAGGTTAATGTGAAAATCCAAAAATCATTTTTGCAAACTTGACTTCAATCTTTAATCCACCTATCTTTTTTTTTTTTAATCCCTCTGGGCAAAATGGGCAGTGGCATTTTGAGGCCAAAAATTCTAAATGTGAACAATATTTCTCTTTTGCAAAAGAGAAAAGGAATGATTGCTATAAACTGTCCTAAAGGAGAAGTCGGTCAGTGCCCTGGCTTTGCATTTGTACATGTGGTGATAGTAAAATGCACTGCTCATGGTCTCTCCCTTTTATTTGAATGTGTGTAGCTGAGACAGACCTACAGAAGATACAGCAGATAGATTTCAAAGACTTGGGAAGAAATCTTATTTCAACATCTGTAGTTGGTTTTATTAAAAGCAGTTTAAATTCCCCTGCCTAGAGCAGTTTGGAATTATAGAGATGGGCTGCAGAAATTTACATTTTAATTGAGGCAGAAGACAAAATAGGGCATGGTGCAGCCTTCACACATTACAAGGAAGAATAAATAAGATATGTATCAGCTGGGAGAAAAGAAATGACTGGCCATTTTTCACTGCCTCCTGCACTTAATTTTTTCTTATGGCAGTGAGCTGAGTTTGGCCTGCTAGGCAAAGACAATTTTTCCAGTCAAAATGTTTACTATTTCTGTAAGTCTTTGCATCGAAAAGTCTTCACACTGGAGCAAATACATAACTATTCTAACAATAGTATCCACACAGAGTGCATAGCTGTGTGGTGGTGTTTATACCATACACATATTACAATAAATGACTCAAATTATTCAAAAGCATGTGTTATAATTGAGAGTTATTGAAAACTGTATGTCTCTTAAACACTATGATTGGAACAGTTGACAAGTTTTATAGAAATACGATTTCACTCTTTGGACAAATTGTGTGATCAGTTTGAAAGTCTCTTGGAAAAGTAGGAATTATAAGACTTTCAAACTGGAAGATTTTCTGTGGTTGTCAATCCCCTTAAGAAAATGCATAATACTTGGGAAAATTAACCCTTGTTCACCGTGACCTTACTGGTATTACAGGATCATTCAAGTATCAGAGTACCGTATGGTGTTATGTCCTCATGTACACTTTGCTTTGCATGCACTAAGGTAACATTCACAGAAAAGGTGCAGAGTTGTATGCAAACTGATGTTACAAGGGTAGGGGGGAGACAATTAGATAGTAGTATCATCTTATACCACAAATAGTTTATAATTATAATTATGTTATCATACAATGACTAGGGAGGATAGAAGGAGAATTTATGCCTTTGAGTTTTGTGCTGGAGAAGAGAATTGAATGCACTACCATGGACTGCCAAGAAAACAAACAGATTCATCCTGGAGAGGGTTAAACCAGGCTGTTCCTTGGAGGCAAGGATTCTGGGGCTTCGTCTGACATACTTTGGATGTGTTGTAAGGAGGGAGAGGTCCTTGGAGAGGGACATCATGCTTGGGAGGGTGGAGGGACATTGCAAGAGGAGAAGACCCTCTATGAGGGGATTGATTCAGTGACTGGGGTGATTGGGGTGGGTGTATCAGAGACAGTATGATTGTTACAGGATGGAGCAGGGTTTAGGGCTGTTGTACATAGGGTCGCTATGAGTCACAGGTGACTCGATGGCACATAACAACAACCATATAACAATAACTTCCTCTGAATAAATACTTTAAAACTACAAAATAAATTTATTGTCATTTAAAAAAAAAGGAAATGCATAATGGTAGTAAGAAGCTGTGCTGCATTCCAGAAGGCATATAGTTCAAGGCCACCAGCTGCTCTTGGGAGAAGAATGGGTAATCTCCTCCAGGGCAATTAACTGCCTCTGAAAACCCACCATATTCAAGTATGGGTGGGTTTTGACTCTGTGATACACACCACCAACAACAACTATATTATATTAGGTCTATTGATAAAAAATAGGTTAATAATTAATTTCCCACAAAGTTAAAGACACGTAAAATATATGATATAGTAAAGGATTATTTTCGTAAAGAATTATGCTCATTTCAAAAGTTATTTTCATGAAACGACCATATTTGGGCATCGTCATACTTTGTGTCACACACTCTGGGCATGTTGTTAGGAAAGGCTATTCCTTGGAAAGGGCCATCATGCTTGGAAAGGTGGAGGGTCAGTGAAGGAGAGGAAGATCCTCAATGAGATGGATTGATACAGTGACTTCGGCAGTGGGCTCAGAGGTGTTGAGGATCATAAGGACAGGGTTCAGATCTGTTGTTCGTAGGGTTGCTCTGAGTTGTACTTGATTAGATGG
Source organism: Elephantulus edwardii (assembly GCF_000299155.1). Lineage (NCBI taxonomy): Eukaryota > Metazoa > Chordata > Mammalia > Macroscelidea > Macroscelididae > Elephantulus > Elephantulus edwardii. The sequence goes on from NW_006399853.1 coordinate 6,370,483, forward strand.
CTCCTAACAACAATGACAATTGCATTTGAGCAAATTTACACATTTGCTTCAACCCAACTGTGTGGTGTCTTCTCTCTTCTAGTCGAGCTCTGGGGGCCTAGTGGGTGCTCCTAGCATCGTATTGCTTGGTTGTATTTGTTATGCTTCTCTTTCCCTCTTTATGCTTAGACGTTTCCTTCTTTGTTACTCACTTTTTTGTTCCTTCTTTGTTACTCACTTTTTTGTGTATGCATGAATAATGTTTCAGACTATATTTGGGAAATAAAATGTTGATCCTTGCATAATCAAAATTGCATCATTTCCCCACCATTCCTGATTAACATCATGCCATACAGTACATTTTAAAATTCAGAATGATTTCAAGAATTCTTTTCTTTTCTTAGTCAAGGGCATTTGTCTCTCCTATCTCTGATTATTCCAAAATCTTCCTTTTTCAATGCCTTCTTTTTTGAAACTGTTAGGAGATACATGTTGACATCCTGAGTTGATTAGTGTTTCTTAGCCTTTTTTGTTATTGTTTCCGTTATTTGGGGGAGCTCTGGTGGCATAATGGTAACGAGGTGCATGGCCCACCCAAAAGCATGCGGCTTGAATCCACCAGCTGTTCTGTAGGAGAAAAATGAGCGCCTCCTTCTTTAGGATGAAAAACCTCTGAGGGTCAGTTTGGAGTCGTTTCCATGGCACCATGGCACATAACCACCACCACCACCACCACCACCGCTACAACCGCTTCAATGCACAGTTGAGAGTCTGTCAACTTCTTTGTTTACATCATTAGCAATTTTCTTTACTCCTTCCCTCCCTGCATTGTCATTAAAGCCAGTTCTAGTTTTATATAGATGCAACAGTTTCTCAAAATACTGATAAAAATTTCCTAAAATTCTTTTCTCCCTGCACTCCCTGCTGTGTTATTTGAATGTCTTCTTGGATTGACCTTCTTGTGGCCGTGGTTCCTCATAGTTTCTGTGTGTTGTGTTTTCTTGTAGTTTTGTTGTTGTGGGGTTGTTTATTTTGGGGTTTTTTTCTTTTCTGTAAGATTGGTAATCATTAATAGTTCAGGTATAATTTTAAAACTAATATGACATTAATTAGTGTTGTCATCGTCACAAATAAATATTTATCACCAAAATCTCTTTCTGAAAAAAAATTAAAAATCTCACAAAGTGAATCAATGATCTAGTTGGCTTTATTCTGATATTGTATGTTGAGTAGTAGAGAGAGATTTTAGAAAATATACAAAAATTTGAATGGCTACATCCTTAGATCTAATTAAGAAAATTGTTGAACTTTTTAAGATACTCATTTTATGTAAAATAAGAGGAAAAGCCCATTCAATGAACTTTCAACAAGTACCAGATAGTGGGCTGTGTGGTTGAACAGCTTTCTTAAAGCTTTAATTATTTTCCTGTCTCACCTTCTCATTCCATTTACTCTGCATTTCAGGACCTAAGTCATAAAGAACAGCTCTCACCTTTGTAGGGTGTTTGTCTGCAGATATTTTAAGCTGCAGTTTCACTTGCTCCATTTGCAATATCAGTGTGATCTCACCCATTTCCTCTCTTCCAGTTTTATATACAAAAAAGGGGGGGTGGACATCCCACCACCATAATCTGTTTCAGAGCTGTTATGAAAGTGTGACATTTTATCTCCTCCAATTTGAGGATGGTTTTGGATAGTGGTAAGGAAAACCTCAAACCTGTTATATTACACCAGGAGCAATGTTCCCACAGTAAAAACACAAGTTAATGACTATTCTTCCTCCTTTCTAGTTACACGAGTTTTTTTGCACAAGAAATGGCAAAACTAGTTAAGATTCTCGTGTTGCTTTTAGTTCTGCTGCGTCTGTTCATGTACATTGGCTACTAGCTAAAATATGTAAGGGAAAGTGGTAACACATGGCAGTTTCCAGGGAAGTCTTTAGTTTGTGGGCACAGTACAGTCACTTTTTTAAAAGAAAATAACCCAAATATGTCACCTTATCACTGTATCGGGTTTTTGATTGTTGTTTTGTTTTGTGTTTGTTTTTTTTTAAAAACCCCAAACCAAAAAAAACCAAAACAACATAACTGCTGTCAAACTCCACCTTACACAATCCCCAACCTACAACACATGGAAGCATTTGTTTCTTGGACTTTTATTACACCCCAAACAAACCTCTGGTTTGTTAAGTTGATTCTGGATCATGCAACCCACCACTGGGTTTCTGAGGCTGCAAGTCTTACTGGGGTGAAGATTGTCCGTATTTCTCTTGTGGAACAGCTGGTGGGTTTAACTGCCAACCGTCAAGTTATCAGTAGACCTTGATTAGTAGTATGCCTTGGTATGACTGTGGTGATGCAGGAAGAAATTCAAGCTGCTCTGAAAGAATTTGGCAAAAAGCAAGCCTCCAGGAATTGATGGCATCCCAATTGAGTTACTTGAACAAATAGACACTGCCTTGGATGTGTTCACTAAGTGTTGCCAAGAAATCTGGAGGATAGCCACCTGGCCAACTGACAAGAAGAGATCCATATTTGTTCCTATTCCAAAGAAAACTGATCTGACAGAGTGTGGAAATTATCAAACAACATTAATGTCACGTGCAAGCCAGACTCTGCTGAAAAATATCCAAAAACAACTGGAGCAACACGTCAACAGCGAACTGCCAGATGTGCAGGCTGGGTTTAGAAGAGGCAATGGTACTAGGGATACTACAGCTAATGTCAGATGGATCTTGGCAGAAAGATATTCCAGAGGAATGTCTATCTGTGTTTCATTGACTATGCAAAGGCATTTGACTGCATTGATCACAAGAAACTATGGCTAACTCTGAGAAGAATGGGAATTCCAGAACACTTGATTGTACTTATGTGACACTTATACTGGGGCCAGGAGATAGTAATCAGAACAGAACAATGAAACACTGCATGGTTCAAAATCCAGAAGGGCATATGCCAGGGGTGTATCCTATCTCTATACCTTTCCAATCTATATGGAGAGAAGATCATCCCAGAGGCTCCATGAGGAGAAATGTGGCATCAGCATTGAAGGAAAACTCATCATCTGTGTTATGCAAATGACACAACCTTGCTTGCTGAAATTGAGGAGGACTAGAAGGATTTGCTGCAGAAGGTAAAAAATTGTAGCCTTTAATATGTATTGAAGCTCAAAATCAAGAAAACAAAGATTCTCACCACTGGGCTGATTAGCAACATCATGATAGATGATGAAGAGATTGAGATTGTTAACAGCATCAGCTTGCTTGGCTCCACAACCGAGAGTATTGGTACCAGCAACTAGAAAATGAAAAGATTAATTAATTGCATTGGGAAAGTCTCTGCTGTTAGAGACCTCTTCAAAGTACTTAAAAGCAACAACATCAGTCTAGAAACTAAATTACACCTAATCCAGGCAGTAGTAGTCTTTGCAATTACTTATTATTTGTCAGAAAGCTGGACAATCACTATGGATGGTGTAAGGAGAATTGATGCCTTTGAGCTGTGGTGCTGGAGAAGACTGTTGAATGTACCATGGACTGCCAGGAGAACAAAGAAGCTCATACTAGAGAGGATGCTCCTTGGAGACAAGGATTCTGAAGGTTCATCTGACCTACTTTGGACATGTTGCAAGGAGGGACCAGTCCTTGGAGAAGGACGTCATGCTTGAGAGGGTGGAGGGACAGTGCAAGAGAGGAAGACCCTCAATGAGATGGATTGATTCAGTGACTGAGCTGATGAGAGTAGGTGTATCAGAGACAATAAGTTTGGCACATGATAGGCCCAGGTTTAGGGCTGTTGTACATAAGGCCACTATGAGTTACAAGTGACTCAACAACACATCAAAACAACATGTCCATGTAGTCCTCTCTCAATTACCATGAACTCATTATAAATCAGAGTGATGGGCTTGCATGATCAATAGACCCATATAGCATAGGTCTCAACAAAAGCTTCTGTTATAATTGGTTAATTATTATTAGTGTGTATGCTACGTAACTTGGATCACAAGTGGCTACACACTAGACAAATATCATGTGTTTTCTTCTCATTGTTTCCCCCGAATTCCTTTGTTTACCACATTTGTGTTTTACTAACATAGCATGAAAATATTTCTAAACTGTTTGAAGAGTGAGCTTCATATACTTGTACTTAACCTGATGTATTTTCCTTCACCGATGTAATAGTTACTCCTTCTTATCAATACTGTCCAGCACGCAGCTCCAATTATTTAACCAACAAAGCTGTCAATATTTACAACCTTGTAAGCCAGTAGAGAAATTTAGGTAGTTTATTTCTTAGTATTTACTGGTTACATAATGAACCCTGTTTTGGAAGTTTATTTGTTTAAACAGTACCTACTTCCAAAAATAATTGCAAGTGTTTGGAGTGTTACAGAATATCAAGTGTAAAGAATTAAAACCTGAATACTGTATAATGAAAGCAAGTTTTGACAAAAATTGGCTTACCAAAATACCTCTGAAAACTCCAGAGGTTTTTATAATGCTAGATTATATTTTAAAATTCTGTATGTTTCTGTGGAAAAGAAATTTAATCTTTTCTCCTACTTTATACATTTATTAAAGAAAGATAAAACAGAAAGTTCACATACTACAGGGCTATGTATTTTATACTGAATCATTCACTTGATTGACAGATTTTTATTTTGGTTTTGAGAGAACTACTCCTCTGTAAATATAACTAGCATCATACAAAAGATAAATGTTCAGTGTGAAAAATTCACACAAATTTAAAAAAATGAAACACTTCTCAATTCTTTAATGTTAATTTGGTCTTAGTTTAGTCTCCAGTTTTTATAGTATATTGTAAAGACTACATGAAATTAAGAGTCTATTGTTTAAAAAAATTAGTGATATAAACATTGTAGATTTTAAATCACTAAGAATTTTAGATGTAATAAGCATTGTGGATGGCAAAGCATTTTGTACTGAATTGTATATGTTTATATTAGCTTATTTTTTTAGTCCTAGTTTTATATTATACACATGAAAGTTTAATCATTCTATTAAGAACAACAAAATGACCTGTAGATTAAGAGAGAGCCACGAACATTTCTATATATTTTTAAAACAGCCTTTATTGAAAGAAATTGTACTTCAGTGGTTGGTAATCTGTCTTCACAACAATAGAATAGTTGCTGTTAGGTTTTAATTGATTTGTAAAAAGTGAAACATTACAGCTTTCTCATCAACTTTTACAAATATTCAAAAGTTATTCTTTTATGCACCTAACCTAAGTCATGATCTTTTCCATAGTTTCATATACATATGAAAGTTGGATAAAAGATATGAAAGAGCAAAAAATAATTGATACCTTTGGATTGCAGAATTAGTAAAGAATGCTGAATATGCCATGCACTACCAAAAGACCAAACCTATCTGCCGTGGAAAAAGTGCAGTAGTAATGCTCCACAGAAGTAATGATAGTAGGATTTGATCTCTATACTTGAGGCATATTACTTAAAGGAGTCAGCTCCCAGCGGTGGACATCATGCTTGGGAAAAGAGAGAGTAAGCAGAGGCGAGGAAGACCTTTCATGAGTAAAATTGACACACTGACTACAATAATTGGCCCAAGCAGAACAGAGATTGTGAGGATGACACACATTTGTTGAATAGTCAACAGGGTTCGTGTAAGTCCGAATCAACTCAATGGTGCTTAATAACAACAGGATGTCCCTTTGATTACCTAAAAATGGTGAACATTTTCAATGGCCACGAAACAAAGAACAGCTCTTATATTTGGAATCTTTTATAACAATATCATTCTAAATTTTTATACCTATTTTTTTCCTTAGTTAGAAAGGGTGAGCGGTGAAGACTGAACCCTATGGTAAAGAACTGTTTTTAGAGTAAAAGAAATATTTTTGTAAGTTTTAAAAAAAATTTATTTTAATAATTTTAATGAACATTTACAGAGATTTTGGATTTCCATTCATTCATTGTTGCACATTTCTCCCTGCCCAGCCCTCCCCGCCCCACGCTCCCTTCCACCCCAATTTGCTCCTCTCTTTGAAAAAGTAAAAGAAAATTCTTTCTTTGGTATACAATACCCCCACACCCCTCCTACCGCCTCAGGTGCACTGCACTATGCACTCTTATTATTATGTGTCCACAGGAAAAGAATAATTTTGCCACTAATATTTATAGACATTTCAATATATCGTATTCTGATACGCTATTCTAAACTTGAACCATAGGTGGTTTCATTTAATATTTATGATGTGGCTTTGGTAGGTTTACTATTTTAGGTAGTTTATTGATGAAGACATTGGTATTCCAACACATTAAGTAAATTTCCCAATTACTTTTTTGAGAATAGAATAGAAGGTGCAAACTAAAGGATTTACATTATGTAGGTTTACTATTTTATGTAGTTTATTGATGAAGACATTGATATTCCAACATATTGAGTAATATTCCCAATTACTTTTTTGAGAATAGAAGGTGCAAACTAAAGGATTTACATTATGTGTTCCTGAAATATGTTTATCAAAATAAAATTTTAAGTTGAAAGTATATCTACTTCATTTATATAGCTCTGAAATCTCTTTGTGCTATCCTGTTCTGTTGTTTGTGTTGTCGTTCTGGAGTCTGTGATAGAACCTAAGAGTCTTAACACCCAATTCTACACTTCCCCACCCTTGTCTATGCTCTTGATTAGTTACTTGCTTTATGTGTTGTGTACTCAGGAGACTGTACTTCTTAAAAGCATCACTGTTGTTGTTGTTGTTTTATGTGCCCGTTGAATTACCTTTAGCCTATAGTTATCCTTTGTACAGCAGCTCTGAACCTTGCCCTGTCCTGAGCCATTCTAATTCCGCCACACCAAGCCCCATCGCCCCAGTTACTGTATCAATCCATCTCATCATGGATCTTCCTCTCCTGTGCTATGCCTCCACCCTACCAAGCATGATGTCCTTCAGTGACTTTTCTCTCCTGGCCGTGTGTTCAAAGCATGTGAGATGGAGCTTCAAAATCCTAGCCTCCAAGGAGAAGCTTAGTCTCATTCTCTCCAAGACAGACGTATTTATTTTCTTGGTGATCCATGGTATGTTCAAGCCTCTTCTCCAGCACCACAATTTGAAGGCATCATTTCTTCTGTCATCCTTAGTCATTGTCAAGCTCTCTGATGCAAAGGAAGTAATTGCAAAGATTATAGAATTTTTAAAAATTTCTTCTTGCATATCATTAATAGGCAAAATTGAATTGGACAATATGTTTTAAGTGCATATGTGAGTAAGTGTTATGATGTACTTATTGATAGTTTTAAGTTAATTTTAGGAAAAGAAATAGTGTGATAAATAAGGGACTCCATTGAGTAAAATGATATTTGTTTGGAAAACTAGATGCTGTATCCTCCTGCCTCAACCCATCGTAATTATTTAGATTTTAACCCCAGCATCATCTCTTCTTCTATGATGTGACACTTCTTAACATTTCCTTTTCCATAGAGTTTCACTCATCTACTCTTTGTGAAAACTCCTAAAACTACACATCCAGCCCAATATGCTTCTTTACCGTCTAGATCAGCTGTTAAATTGTAAATATGAAAACTTAGCATATTGAATTGGCCTAGTGGCAAGAAATTTCACTGCATTCTCAAAGGTGTATGGCTTGAGGCCACCAGCAGCTCCATGGCAGAAGGATTGGCAGTCTCCTTCCAGGCCATTAACTGCCTCTGAAAACGCTCCAGAGGGTCAGCTGTGGGTCAGTTCTGACTGGACAGCAACCAACAGCAGCAACATCTTATTGAAAGTGATTTCATCTTCTGTGGAAACCTTCCTCACGTAAGCAATTTAAGTCATTCATGAGAATCCTGGTTTAATGCTCATTTGGATTAATTAAATCCATGTTTACAAAATTCTTACTGTACACCAGGAACTATAGTTACTGCCATATACACAGTGCTCACTGTGGTATGATTTCATCGTCATTGTGGTTGTTGCTATTGTTAGATGCTGTCAAGTCTCCGATGACTCACTGCTGCCCTGTGAATGATTGGTCTGGACTCTGCACTATCCTATCCCCCCACCCCCACCCCATCATGTCTGCCACACTGCAGATTATTGTTAATGTCAGAGTGTCAATTCTTTTCGTTGTGAATCTTCCCCTCCCTCACTGACCCTCCACTTTTCTCATCATGATGTCCTTTTCCAATCATTGGCCTTGTCTAAAAATATGTGAGAAGTTTCACCACCCTTCCTTCCCTCTAAGGACCACACTGCCTGCACCATCTCTAAGACCTATTTATTTGTTCTCTTGGCAGTCTATGGGATATTTAGTACCTTGCTCCAGCAACATAGCTCAAAGGCATCACTTCTTCTGCCCAAATCTATCAGTTATTACAGTACGAAGTAGAATCAATGTCTGCATAAGATACTGTGAAAACTAGCATCTGACTAACAGCTTATGGGCTTCTAAGGTTCTAAGAAGGAATGAGCCCTTATGGGATAGTGGTTAAACCTCCAGCTGCTGTCCAAGAGGTCAGTGGATTGAAGTAGCCAGCCACTTTGTGAGAGAAACATGTAGCAATTTGCTTGCCTAAGCATTACAGTCTTGAGTTCCTGCTGTAGGAGTGAGCATGAAGGCACACAGTATGACACAATGGGTTCTGAAGGACCAAGGGACTTGCCTAAGCAGCATTTCATCTATCATCCTCCAGGTAAGGGGTGGAAACTTGACAATGCTGCTTCCCAGTTGTCCCGCTATCCATGCCCCATCACAGCTTCAAAGAACAATGATTCCTGGGTCCTTTAATCACCTGCCCCGTCCATCCAGACGCACAGGAATCTTTGTTATTTGATAAACAGAACTCAATTCACTTTGTAGAAACTGCCACAGCGATTGCAGCTCAGTTTACATAGAAATGTCCCCCTGATCCAATGAAAATTAGAATAGATTCTCTTGTCCCTAGAAGTATTTAAGTGGGTTCCAGATGAACCCTTTTTGGAAAGGTAGAGGGGATTTATAGATAGGATAATATGTTTGTAGAAGTGAGCCACACAGTCCCTTCTAACTCTGCATTTTTATGACTGTTTCTTCAGTTTCTCTGTCTCTGGGGACTGATACTTATGTATTGCTTTCTTAGACCACTAATTTTCAAAAGATAAAGAGTTGCGATTTAAGGTAATTGTGCAAATTCACCATAAATCAATACAACCCAGGGAGCATGGCTTCCTCCGAGGACTTAATTTAGAGCATCTCACATGTAATGTGCTAATTACCACCTTCAGCATAAAACGATAGCTTGTTAGAGGACTGAACCAGAGAAATCATCTTCCTTCCGAAATGATTGCTCAGTTCCTTTATAGGTACGTGAAGTAAAGCTTAAATTAGGAAATATCCCTCACTGGAAAGAAAAGACAATTATTTTACCACACCTATTAAAACCTACAGAACTTGGAGGAGTTAGTGAGGCTGAATTGATGGGAGAGTGGAAGACAGGAAGGATTCAAAAAGTCCTTTTCATGTTTCACTTTATAGAGAGATTTTTTCAAATGAGCCCACCTTACAAGAACATTTGACAAAAGAACAAGAATATATGCTTTGCATAGAAAGAATAAGAAGACACCGTAAATCTAGAATATTCTAGCCTCTCCATAAGCTAGTAAAACTAGCCCTTTCATGATAGTGCCGACCATCTGCATAGCATAATGTCTCTTACTATGAGAGTTAAAATGAGAGTGCTATCATTGCCTCATCTGACTTGAAGCCTTGATTCAAGTGATTAAATTATCAAATGAATTTTACAATAAATTTCCCAAGTCATGATCTGGGGTTTTTCAAGTTCAGTCTTAGTCAAAGACAAACTGATGGCTTAAATGAGTACTTCAGATGTCCACGGAAATTACAGTGTAGAGGCGTCCAATACATGGTGCTCAATGCACTTCTCTGGTGTTTCAGTGAAAAGAATTAAAACTCCTGGTTTGCAGATATAAGGGACTGCTAGATCCCATTGTGTGTGTGTGTGTGTGTGTGTGTGTGCGCGCGCGTGTGCGCACACACGCGCACACACACAAGTTATAAGAATTTCCCGTGGTTTATCCACATTTGAGAGGCATCTCCTCTACTTTGTCATGCTTGAATTAAGATAAACAAGCTTTCTTCGACTGAGGCCACACCTTTACAGAGTTTAGCTTATTTTGTAGTTGCCTCTTGACACAACTATTAGTTATATGAATAAAAGAAGAAATCTATATGTGAGTAAGGGTAGCCAGTCTATGCCAGTCATATTATTTAAGTCTTTCATAAAATATAAAAATTAACCTTGTCTGTCAGATTTTCTATAAAAATCAACCATCCAAACTCTTGTGTTTCATTGCTTTCTCATCTTATGACTTGAATTTATTGACAGAATATTCTTTTTTAAAGACCGTCTTTGAGAAAAGTGAATAAAATAGTAGGTTGCTGGTGAATTTCTGTCCAAATTTCCACCGATTAAGTAACTTAAAGCAAATGCGAAGAGAAAGGCAATTTTGATTCCAATTACTTGCTTCCCCTGAGAGTAAAATGTCCTCTTTTTTCTAAGCTAGGCAGTTAAAAATAATCTAACATCAAGAAATTTGAAATATCCTGGGTGTAGTGCAATTGTATTTTGTGCTTAGCTTCCTAGTGGTACCTGAACCTGTGATAAACTAAAATGGGTTGTTGTATTTATATAAGCAAAAACTTAGCACCAAGCAGTATTCCCAATTTAGTAACAGATTTCACTTTTGTTAACAAAATAGAAATTAATTTCAGCTATACAAATAATTATAATAAATTTGTCTTTTTAATAAATTAAAACTTTATAATACTAGTATCCTATCATAATAAAAAATATTTTAAGGAAGGTTTTAGTAAGTTCAATTCTTTACATCACATACATCTGACAAAGTAGTTTTAACTTTGTTGGCTTGTATATGTAATTATATCCCTTCTCTGAAAATGGGAATAAAGTCAAAAGATGTTTTGAGATGTTTCTTATTTCACAATTTGCAATTTAGTTATTAGTAGTCATACCAGCAAGGAGAAATTATAACCAGGCCCACAGCAAATACATATTTCTTCACCAAATGTGGTTCTCAATGATATTTGAAAAGGACCAGTGGTATTTAAGCATTTATCTCCTTGATGCCTAAAGTAGCTTTATGCATCTACTACTTAAAAATATACTAGATTAATATGAAGGGAAAGAACATGATAGGTGTGGCATAACATAGCTCACAAAGTGACGATTAATTCTCCAGACCCTGGTCAATGTCAACAAAGACGTTCAGGACACTTCGATCACATCTAGACACAGAAAATGAGGTTATAAGCTGTGCGAGGGGAGTGGCAGTGAAGTGGTTATACTTTTAGGCAGCATTTTTCACTACTACACAGCATAGCACGATGGCATAAAGTATGTATACCATGCAACATCACTCAACATCAATATTTTAAATTTTCACCCCAAAAGACTTTATTCTTTATAATTATCAGGTCATGTGTCGTAGGTATATTCTAGCTGTTATTGTTAGAAAGATTCTTAAAAAAATTTCACCACAAGTTTCTAATCTGAGAAATGCACTACATGAATTCTGAAGTTTGAATTTGAAATTTTATTTACTTTTGAAATAGGATGGAAATATTTTAGGTGGTTATTCTTTATCAGTTGAGCCCTAAGTCTCCAGTTTGGAGGCTCATATGTGAAGTAGTTGGATTCTGGTGATTTAGTTGTTAATCCGATGTAAACTGTGGGGTCATTTTTTTTGGGGGGAGGGAGGGATTTGTTTTGTTTTGATTGGTTACCTGGATTTAGTCAGTATTTAGCTGTGGGCTGGAAGCCTCTTGTTTAAGTCAATCAGGACCTGGTGGTCAGGCCTTTGTATTTAAAAGTTGTTTGGTACTCTTGTTAATTGTGTTTGAGAAAAACATTTTTCTAAATGGTATAGCACGTTTCTGTCAGTTTGCTCTACTGAGATAATAAGAGTTGTTGTGATACTGAATGCTGTAACACTGATGTGTCAAATGCTATAATGGTTACCCATGGTGGACAGGGTTTGGTAGAGCTCCCAGATTAAGACAGGCATGGAAGCAGGACTGACATCCACTTCTTAAACCACAGGCCGTTGAAAATTCTATGAACATTAGAGAAACAATGATAATTATAGATCAGGGTTCAGATCTTTTGATCATAGAGTCACTATTAGTCATACTCAAGTCAATGGCACTTAACACACAACAACAATTCTCTATATATTCATCAACACAAATTAACTTTTTGTTCAGTTAATATACTTGAGATTATGTATGGGAATGATATTTTTATCAAGTAGTTTATTTCGAAAGCTATTTTTTTAAAATCCTGAATGATACATTTTTGTTATTATTTTTGTTATTAGCTTTATGCCTTTTCACACTGCAGTTGCTGAAAGAACTATTTATTAATTGATTGAGAAAATTTGTTGAAACAAAACAAACTTAATCAATAATATTGTTTGGATAAGACAAGTCCCCTCACTGCTGTCTATAAAAAAATTATTTTCGTTTACCTCATGATGAGAAGCTGTGTCGCAATCTCAAAGGCATGTGGTTCAAACCCACCATAACTGCTCTATGGCAGAAGGAAAACTCTCCTCCCTTGTAATTTTACTGCCTGTGCAAATCCACTGAAGGGTGAGCAGTGGTCGATTCTGACTGAGCAGTACACAAAAAGCAGCAACAACAGAGAAATGTAATAGGAACATGAAATCCTCCATTTCCATCCACAAAGTCACATTTATTTGTATGCACACTTCAGTTTTGTGGGGATGATATGGACTTGGTTTTGTTTTGTTTTGTTTTTTAGATAAATACTTAGTTTGAGTCATTGTTCTGCTCTGAATGCCAACATGAGTTTTAGATTTACATTTCAAGGCACAGTACTCAAATAAAATGTCTCTCACATGTTTCTAGATCAAAACAAAATGTGAGAATAGTAGGCCTTGGAATTTGAACGTAATGAAAGCCATGAGCAACACAGTTTAGTCTCCTTGTCCCACAAGAAGATTACATTTCTAAATTGTTCTTTGGGTTTTTTTTCCCAGTTTCCTTTGCACCCAGGTGCCTGATACTCTTGCTGGAACTCTTCCCTACATCTCCTGGCTAATTTCAATGTCAAGTCTAAACTCAGATATCTCTTCTCAGCTAGGCTGTTACTCAGCTACTACTTTGCTTCCCAGGGTTAGTGCTTTTCTACTCCTAATTTCTGCCAGGAGCTAGCCAGGAGATCTGAGCAGTAGGCTGTCTATTACATCGGCCTTGTATTATCCAATGTCACTGCCACATGTGACAATTTACATTTAACTTAAATAGAATTGAAAATTCATGTTGCGCATTTGCCTAGTCACATTTCACTCAGTGATTGAATGAATGTTTACTTTATTGAATAGTGCAGATGTTGGTTATTTCCATCATCATAGACAGCCTTACTGTCGAGAAGTATACTAGGTAAGATCCTCACAACAGGGTCTTTCTCACTGATGTGTACATTTTCATGCTAGGGAACGGCTACAGCATGGAAAAAGTCAGGAACTAAGCACTAAACCCAATTGTACTTAGAAATGTCAAGATGCTTGGGTTTGAAAGGAAGTCACCAAATCGTGCACTTAGCTCCTAATCAAAAGAATAGAAGTTGAAGTTCCCTCACAGGCACTTTGGAAGAAAGGTCTGGTGATCTACTTTCAAAGTAATTTAGTCATTGAAAACAGAGCAGCACAGAATTCTCCTCTGACACATATGCAGCCGACATGGCTCAGGTCTGACTTGACAGCAACCAGTTGGTTATGGAGAGAATAGAATCAGACTCAATTTTTGTGTCTCTAGACAGGATGACAGAAACTCTAATTTGTGGAGGTTACGCAGAGGATGATTTGAGTTCAAGGTAAAAACCAACTTTTGCGGTAGATTTATTAGAAAACAAAACGAGCTGCTTCATTTGATATTGAGCTCAGACCCCAAATTATTCTACAGAAGCCAGATGTCACCTGTCAGGGCTCCAGTACAAAGATTCCCCCTGTTGGGGTGGAAAGTGCAACCCGAAGAGAATAATTGAGATTCAGATATTCTCAATGTTGTGAAAGTTTCATGAAAGTTTTGGAAAACTGTGACGACCTGTCACATTTCAGTGTCTGACTCTCCTGGGAGCGATCCCAGCTCTCAAGCGCACAGTGTCTTTTTCTAGGATAGCTTTCTGTGAGACTAATGTCATCTTAAAACTTCCTGTTCATGTCTGCTTTTTAAAGGAAAACTCCCTGGAGAACAGAAAACTTTGTTGTCTCACAGGGAGTTGGAAAGCAAATAATGAACGATGGGAAAAAAAAAGACTAATTAAAATAACATCACAGGAGACTTTGGCAACATTGAGTAATGGAGTGCACAGGACATAAATCATGTGTGTTCATACTAGGTTTGCCTTTCAATTATTGTGTTCAGCACTAATTTGTGGCATTGCATATAGTGGACATTCAATTGTTATTTGAAGTGTAGAGATGACATGCAAATTGATCTGATTTTTAAGCCCATTCTGATTTCATTAGTGAAGCTCCAATACTTTAATTGAATTATTTCAGAAATCATTTTCTGTTTCAGAGCAACAACAGCAAACGTGGTATTTGTATCTCCGTCAAAAACTGCATCTCTATCTCTGTCAAAAACTTCTAACTATAAAGCAATAGCACAGGTTCAAAGGAAAGAAAAATGGACCTGAGAAATAGTAGAGTTTTTTGGTTGTGGGGTGCTTTTTTTGTGTGAGTGTTTTTTTCTTAAATAGGTGAAGGCTATTTGTGTCATTGAAGATACCAGGCAAAATGTGTTCTATTATGTAGGAGGTGAAATGACCTTTGGGTAGAATGCTTCAGTTCATTTGATGTGAGATGGAAACACTTCCCAAGTAGAGGTGGCTGATAAAGGGATACATGGATACCATGAGAACAAAGCCTGGAAAGGGCCCAGCTGAAGAGGAGAGTGAACTGGGCATTAACAGAAACCCTGACCTTAAAGGATAACATTCTAGATGCTTCTATTGTGTCATTGTGTGATTTTTTTTTTTATAATTTTCTTTTGTTTGTTTGTTTCTTCTATTAGTGAGTACTCTTTTCTCTCTGTGTTAAATGCAAATGTAAGCAGTCTCCCTTTCAAAATAAAGAAATATCAAAACAGAGAAATCATAATAAACTATGATGGCCATATCAAGCAATTCTTTTTTGTGAATTCAAATACAGGTCCCTGTATTATCAACCATAACCTATTAAATTATTAACATCCAAAAAGGTTAGCTATTAAGTCACTCATTTCCCAGTAAGACATTTGAAAATGTAATTTAGTGGAAGTAAACATTATAACATTATAAAGTAGCACTCCTTTATGAGATTTCCTATTGCTATTAGAAGCTATCTGGTCAATTCTAAGATGTAGAAACCCTATTGTTATAATCACTGTGTTTCTGCAACACTTTTTAAAGGGTCTTCTCCTTCTCTTTCCTTCTGACAATCCAAACATTATCCCATAATCCAGGTACAGTCTCCCTCTTGGTAACATGCCCAAAGTATATAAGTTTGACTGGTTTCACTAATCTTTTTTTTTTTTTTTGGTCTTTGGTCCTTGTTCTTGAGGTGATTCATGTCCATTGAATCTGCAGGATAGTTGCACTATATAAAGGAGTTCTGCTTTGTATCTCTTCACAACTGTATGGTCAAAGACAAATTGGTAGCTTAAAATCAGTAAGGATGGAAGTGTTTACCTCACAGCAATCTTAGAATCATAGAAGAAGGTTAAATTACCAAGAGCCTAAGAATAAACACAGATTTTTCCTTTTAGGAGAATTCACAGAGGTTTAGCGTAACAGTGTTTGAAGTCTTGGTCTAACCTTTTAAATCTGAAGGAGTTGTCAGTCTTCTAGTTACCAATTTTTCAGGGAACAAGATGCCACCATCTTTCTTATGACTTATGACTAATTTTCCTTCTGAGATGGATCAGAGTAAGAATGTTCATAACCTTCTCAAGACTTTTTTTATCTTTCTGCATCTCAGATTATGCATGATTGAGTAGCAATTTATGAAGACAGTGAATCACATTTTCTATTTGAAATATAGTCCTTTCCTCTTGGATGACCTTTCTGAAAAGTTTCAATGCTATCTATAATCTGTAAAAGACTCTTGTTTGATTAGACTAAACAGACACATTTCTCTGGGCTATTTCAAATAAATCATACACTTTTTTGGTTCATTTCATTTTCTTTTCCTTATGACACTGGGTATGCTATGCTGTTTTGTTGTTGTTATGTGCTGTCAAATTGGAACTGACTCATAAGTGACCCTCCAATGAGTTTTCCAGGTTTATAAACCACACAGGAAGAGATTGCACATTCTAGCTCCTGTGAATCAGCTGGTGGATTTGAGCCCTGTGTTTGTCACCTCCTGGTCACAAGTAATAGCTCAGATATTACAGATTTATCTTGGTGATACCCAAGAAAATCTTCACTTAATCTAATTTTTCATTTCCCTTACCAAGAAATTGTCCACAGAGTGTTGTCACCAGATGAAAAATCATTGTGATCCCTTAATGCAGTTATTTCTGAAATCATCCTACAATTTCATTAACCTGTGTTGTCTAAAGATTATATATCACAATTTCAGCAAATTATCAAACTCATAAAAATACTGCTAGCTTTACATTAACAAAAAATTGTGATTTTTAAAAAAATCTCTATTCTACGGTGCTATAACTCAAACAGAAGAGCAGAGAAGTAGATTTTTCCAAGTTGTATCTATTTTGTGTTAATGCTTACTGTCTAGAGTCAGCAGAACTTAATGAAAGCTAATATTACTCTTTTGGTCATTTATTGTTGTTCATGTCCTCTGGCTCATGTGCACTTTGAACTTATTCTCAAGCTTTAACCTCTTTCATTACGTGCTGTGACAAAATGTCTCTGAGGCAGCATGATGGCAAACCCCCAAACTAAACCCACTGCCCTTGATAAACTCACCAAAACAAACCCATTGCTCTTGAGTTGATTTCTGATTCCTCTCTCTTCTCTGTCAGGTTCCTGAGGCTATAAAGATGGTCCATCTTTCTTCTAAGGAGTGGCAGGCAGACTAGAACTGCTGGCCTTTTGGTTAGCAGCCAAAACATAAGATACCCCCTGGAACTTTTGCCAGTTATAGACTGGCTTGAATAATAGTATCTTCTGTGAATGGTAGAAGAATCATTATCAAGCATTGCCTTTAAAAATAAAGATCACTTCCTTCCAGTCTCAGTGGGCATTTCAAGCATTCATTTCCTGGTTGTTGTTGTTGTTGCTATTGTTGATGCCTTCAAGTTGACCATGACTATGAGTCGTAACTCTATGAACAAAAGGTCTGAAGCCCCTCTACATCTATCGACATTCATCAATGTTCCTAGAGTTTCCAGAGGCACGTTGTTTAGGAAGTGGATGTCTCTTCTGATTGCAAATCTATTTCACCTCCTTTTGTTGTTAAACTTGCCGTTCTGTGCTGTCTCTTTTTTACTGAAGGCAGAGTAACTGGGGTTTTCAGTGATGTGCAAGCCATTCACCATACAGACCAGTAATGGCTTTTGGCTCTTGGTGAGATTCAAAGTCAACGCTCTTCAAATTAAACACCATGGTTCCGCCCATTATTCTCGTAATTATGTCTATTGGTTTTCCTCAGGTCTTGGGTACTGAGGGTTATATGAGAGATGTTTAAAAAGCATTTGTTTTTGAAGTGTTAGCTTTGTAAAGACGAATAGGAGAGATCTGAGAAGAAGGGGAGCACTGCACCTGATGCTTTCTGAGGCAGGATTGCATGGCTCGGCGGTGAGGGACTGTATCAGTCTCTATACAACCGACGGATGGACATGGTTACCTCTTCCCTAGCCTTTCTCTCCACAACATCTTGTCAAGATACAGGGAAGCAGTCAAGGCCTTTCACAGAGAAGGAAAACACTATCCTCAGGACATTATCTAGTTTTGCAGAAGTCAGGAGTACATAGCTTGGGGAAAATAAAATAGAAACTGTATTGAAGGCAGAGCTCTGAAACTTGTTTGTGACCTGGAGTGAATATAAGGAATATTGACTAGCGCACAAGAGCATTAGCCAAGAAGACGTACCTTCTTCCTACTGTGTCCTCCACTCACATTTCATCAGCATGTT
The DNA here is from genome assembly GCF_000299155.1 of Elephantulus edwardii. Lineage (NCBI taxonomy): Eukaryota > Metazoa > Chordata > Mammalia > Macroscelidea > Macroscelididae > Elephantulus > Elephantulus edwardii. The sequence continues at coordinate 6,388,635 of NW_006399853.1, forward strand.
GCCATCTCAGTGGTCAAGCCTTAGAGTTTGTTGTTGCTGTTATGTGCTGTCGAGTCGCTTGCACCTCATAGCAACCCTAGGTACAACAGCCCTAAACTCTGCTCTGCCTTGTGCCAGTCACACTGTCTCTGACACTCCCATCCCGATTATCCCAGTCACTGAATCAATCCACCTCATAGAGGACTTTCCCCTCCTGTGCTGTCCCTCTACCCTACCAAGCATGATGTCCCTCTCCAAGGGTCCCTCCTTACAACATGTCCAAAGTGTGTTAGACGGAGCCTCAGAATCCTTGCCTCCAAGAAGCCACCCAGTTTAACCCTTTCCAGGATGAATCTGTTTGTTTTCCTAGCATTCCACGGTACATTCAACACTCTTCTCTAGCACCACAGCTCAAAGGCATCAATTCTCCTTCTATCCTCCCTAGTCATTGTCCAACTCTCTGACGCATAACGAGTGATTGCAAAGACCATGGCCTGTATCAGATACACCTTACTCTCCAGAGAGACACCATTGCTCTTCGGTACTTTGGAGAGGTCCCTAACAGCAGATAACTAACTAAAATCCAGGGTGGGGGAAAATCATTATTCTTTAACTAAGTAATGCATTATTGAAGGCAAGCCTTTCAGTAAATGATTGAAAATGCTCTTAAATTAAGTGACTCCCTCCCTGTTGATTCTGTAATGCGCACTGAACCTAGTAATATGACCCTGATGTCAGTGACTGAGCTCAAATTGATCTGAGAGGTTGTGGTTTTAATAGATCAAATTCTGCTTCACAACACCTATGGAACCCTTCATTCTGTCTCAGAGGTGGTCATCGTTTCCAAATCTTGTTAATCAAGGGATCCTAGGTGGTAGTTTTGTTTTGGTGGTGGGGTTTTTGTTTGTTTTTTGGGGTTATTTTTTTAAGGATTTTGTTTGTTTGTTTGTGTTTTGTTTTTGTTTTATCTTTTGTTCAAGAAAGAGAAAGAAGTTAAATATCCTAAGACTTTCTAATCATATGGTTGTATCTGTGGTTAAGATTGGGTCTCAGTCTCCAATGTACAGCAAGGGTCCAAGGGGGAAGTGGTAATTTTCTCCCAAGAATGTATTTGAAAAGCTAAGAAACACACACACACACACACACACACACACACACACACACACACACACACACACACATTCAGAAGAGCACATACATATCTCTTCACTGCTTGAGCTCTGGTGGCCTAGTGGTAAGGAGCTGTACGCCCATTCCTAAAGCACATGATTCAGATTCACCAGATGCTCCATTGGCAAGATGACAATCTCCTCTTGTGTGATTTCCTGCCTCTGAAAACCTGCTGGAGGCTCAGCTATAGGTCCATTGTGACTCAGTGGTACACTACAGTAAAGACAAAATTAGAGACATAGGCAGCTGTTATAACTACCTACAAATTTAAAGACACACTTAGTAATGGATCTCATTTTGCAACCTGGGGACAACTTGTATGTAGAAAATATCATCCCTTCCTCTCCCTACTCCCTCCTTTTCTCCTTCCTTCTACCCATCTTCTTTTCCTTCTAGAAATGATATAGAAATATGTTTGAACTATGTCCAAATATCAAATATAGAATGAAGATTATGAAGTAAAACATAGGTCTTGTGGAATACCTAAGGCAGACTTTTGAGAACACAATGGAGAATAGAGTGAAATCAGAGGTTTAGTAATTCAGACATCTCTGAATTACTCTGCCCCCATTTTTACAATTTGGAAACGTCACTGAACTTCACTGAGCCTCAGTTTTCTTAGAAATAATATATTGATCATTATTATCATCCTTAAAGATTTGATATGGAGTATTTAGAACTACTACATGCTCATTGTAAGTCGTAATTGAAGCATATATTCCCTAGTTTGGGGAGATCTGTGAAGTTTCTGGAAATGTATGCACAATTTTCTGTGTGTGTGTTAAAAACTGCATTTAAGATGGATATGTGGTCGTATTAGAATGACTATATGGTAATTTCCTCAGATTCTCAAAAGAAATTTTCCTCTGTAGTCTCAAATATCAGTTTACATTAGAAAAGAATCTATAAATAGGAAAACCCTTCTATATTAGCAAATCAGTCTGTGTATGTGTTCTACTTCTGAAAGAATCTGTCTTGGGTAGAATTTTTGAGAGGTGTTTTGGAGTTATTTTTTTCTCCAATCCTCAAATAGTCTGTCTAACCTCTTTGGGTGATAGAAGTGTTCTTTAAGAATGTAGTACTTATGCTGTGATCACAGTTAAAAACAAACAAGAGATTATAATGACTTTTACAAAAAAGATCCCAATGTCCTCTCCACCAAGCAACTTTGTTAGTTACCATTGGGTTAGCCATTGATGGGCCCATTCACAAAGCCAAACTAGGCAAGCATGGTCACTAACTGACTATGCACAAGACAATGGAACTATATTACCCCAATATTACTGCCCCAATATTACTCATTTCAGTGATTGATTGTAGATTGCACTACAGAGTCCATAGAGTTAAGTTTCAGAAATATATCACTAGGTATTTTTTTGCTGGGCTATCTAGTCTACAAGCTCTAGTGAAACATGTTCTGCGTCACAACAACAAACACAGTCACTGCTTAAAGACAGGTGGTAGTTGTACTTGAAGTGTGTGCACCAGGAATTGAGCTCACCTCTTCCCTGGGGAAGGCCAGTATCCTACCATTGAATGACCACTTTCTTCACCCACAACAAAAACAAAAGGGGAGAAACATAATACACAAAACCCAGCGACTCATCATGATCCTGTCAATGAATAAAGCTTACAGAAGAAGGATTGATGCCTTTGAGTTTTGGTGCTGGAGAAAGGTACTGAGGCTCCTATGGTCTGCCAAACAAATATGTCTTGGAGAAAGTACATCCAGAGTGTTCCTTAGAGAAAAGGATGGTAAGGCTTTGTCTCATGTATTTGGGGCATGTTATTAGGAAAGGCTATTCTCTAGAGAAGGACATCATGCTTGGAAAGGTGGAGGGTCAGTGAAAGAAAGGAAGACACTTAAAGAGATGGATTGACACAGTGACTGCAGCTTTGGGATCAAGTATATAGGAGATGATAAGAATGGCACAGTGTTCAGATCTGTTTCTAATAGAGTTGCTATGAGCTATACTTCTCGCAAGGACACTTAATAACAATTTAAAATATCTAGAGAGAAGTAGTCTTAATTGCAGATATGATTTTAGTTTCTGGCTTGTTAAGCTTGTTTCTCAAGGTTTGTTGATTTTGTTTTGTTTCCATTAAGTGTTTCGCTCTGGCAGCCTATTGGCAAGAAACTGTACTGCAGTCCTGAAGGCAAAGGGTACAAGGCCACCAGCTGCTCCACAGTAGAATGGGCAATCTCTTCCCTTATGATTAATTGCCTCCTAAAACCCTCTGGTGGGTCCGCTAGAGGTCAGTTCTGAGTCTATGTTACACAACAACCGCAGCTGCCAACAGAGGTCCAAGAGTGCTCTTATTCCTCTTTCTGGCATATTCTCATCTCATTATTGTTGAGTTTGAACTGACTCATAACTGACTCTCCTGTGGATTTTGAAGGTTATACATTGCACAGGAAGAGATTAGCCACTTTTCTCTTGTGGAGCACATAGTGGATTTGAACTGGCAAAGAGGGACCACATTTATAGTAGCAAAATGGATCCAGAGGACTAGAAGGAAACAAATACAAGGATTTCCTTTTTACATTTTTATTAACTAACAAACAATTGAAGCACTTACCTGTTTGAGTTAAGAGTGCAACTTCTGTGACACAGAAATAACTTTAGCACTAATTCCTTTTTCCAAAATTTTAATCATAGATAACTGCCTTTGTTGTCTAGAAGTTTTTCTGTGGAAATACTGAATCTGCTCAGTTAAAAATTATGCATGACAAAGGCTGTTTGAAACCTGTCCACTTATAAAGAAACTTGTGTTCTGAAAGATAAATGGCTTGGGTTTTGTCTCTTTTTTTTTTTTTTCCATTTGGATATTAAGGGTAGTAATACATAATAAGTCATGCATTTTCTTAATTTATTATTTGTTTCTCATTTGCTCTCATAGAGAAAACCCAGTGTATCTTCATTGTGGAGCTTGAAAATCAGTTAGTGGAATTACCATATTTTCCACTGTGATGAAAGTTGTTTATTATTATTATTATCATCATATTATTATGTATGGGCCAAGATAGTTACAAAAGTTTGGTACTCACACAGATTTTCCTATAGAATTGTTTGGAGATTTTCTGCTTCTATCTATCTATCTATCTATCTATCTATCTATCTATCTATCTATCATCTGTCTATCTTTGCAGTCAGCATGTAGATGCTTTCAGTCAATATGTAGAAATGATATTTGTAGCATTTACCTATCACATTTCTTTGTATTTTTATGTGAACATGCAAATAATTTTGCTAATACAAAACTAAAAAAATAAAAAAAAAACCCTCACTACTGTTGGGTTTTTGGAGGTTCTAAGTGACAGGAGAGGAGAACAATCTAAGCTGGTTCTGTGACTCTGGGTAAGCTACTAGAATTTGTCCTCTCAACCTGCTAAATAAAGTGAAATCATAAATGATATGAACTAGAGTTAAAATTTGCAGTCAGGTGCAAATATAAAGATTGGTTAATGAGAGTAATTATTCTTAGGCATGACAGTGCTTTCAAATCCATCCTGTCCTCTGAGTTCATACTAAGAATAAAGAGAGAGTGCACGTTTCTATCTGGGAAATTTAAAATAGGCGATTGCAGAAATGAGAGAACTAGGAAAAGACAAATAGTTCGGAAGACATATTTTCATCAAATAAGATGTACTACAAGGAAGCATAAACTGAGAGGGAAATATAAATATCCGTGTAAAAATTGGATATTTCTAAATCAAGAAACCAAATTAGAATGAAACTCTGTAAGGCCCCGCTGATAGTAAAATATGATAAAACTACACCAGTGTAGTATTACTATTTTTTTTCTAAGATTGATTATTGATAGAAGCCTATTTTTGACTGGAACAAAAACAGATGTCAAAGCATCATGTAAGCACAGATGCTTGAATTAGTTCCGTTATTACCTGTGAGCTTCCCTGACCTTGTCTGTCATACGGAGTAAGTTAAGTCTTGAGATCTATCAATAAATATCTTGCAGCTGGTTCAGTGCACCTGGACATGACAAGGTCAGAAGGTGTTGTAACATTTCCTACGCGTTAGTATGACCACGGAGACCAACAAGGTTGAGCTAGTGCTGCATCATCCAAATTTTCAACTGAAATTTAGTAATCATTTTAGGCTGATTTGGAACAGATTATGAGTTAAGTCTGTAAGAATGGCAGGAAATAAAAAAAAAATAAAGAAAACCTACCTGAAGCAAAGCAATTTATTAATTTGGTTGCACTTTTTCCAAGTTCCATAAATACATAAATTTTGTCACAATTCATATTATATCCCTTAACTGTTTAGGATTTTGTTGTTTTGTGTTTTTATTTTTCAAATGGGTCAAGTTGAATTATACTGGCAATGATAATTTGGGATATGTGATTAGTTCTATAGAAACCCACATTTTCAATAATAAATATATTGTAAATTTGATCATGGCAATCAGGCGATTAGGGAGCTCTGGTGACCTAGTGGATAAAATGTTACACTAATACTCCAAAGAGAGGTGATTCAAATACACCAGCTGTACTGCAGAAAAAAATATGAGCAATCTCTTCAAATTATAGCCTCTCTAAATTTGCTGGAGGGTCAGTTATGAGTGGGCTCCAACTCAACAGTATAAAACAAAAGCATCAGGCAATTTTCAATGAAAGAGGCAAAATAGAATTATCCTTTGAAATGTTTGCTCCTTGGGGAATCTCATGAGTTGGCAAAAACAGACAATTTATAGAAGAAATCCATCAAAGTAGATTGTCTGGAACTAAAAGCTGTGTTTACCAAGGAGAAGAACTTAATTTGGAATGAAAACCAACAATTAAATTTTAAGTAAAATATACTTGAGAGAGGCAAATTAGAGGCCTGAAATTGAACTAAAATAGTCATTATTTTTCCCCAAATATTATAGTATGCGTAAGTTTCCCCAGGGATGTAACTATGATAATTTTTAATATAGCAGTGCTTATGGGAAATACCTCATGGAATAAGGGAGCTTTTAGCACAAAAGTGTGGAAGGCAGGTCCATGTTATTTGTGTAGAAAAGTGTGTGTGTAAGGATGAAATTTTATGCATAGTATTAAAAAGAATGCACTTGGTTCACATTTTTAGGAGTTGGGAGTTTTTTAACCTTAGAAGTTAGATCATAAAAAATACTGTATTTCTATTACTGTACTTTTAATTCATTCCATGATTAAAGTGACTCTGCTAATATTTCTGCTAATATTTCAGTTGGGTTAAATCGCACTTTCATGTTTCTTGATACATGTTTCTTGATACACATTACCTTGTCTAGTTATTTTCCTGATTTGTGGACTACTTTTACCATTGGTCATTAGTAACTATTCTTGCTTGATTATATTTCCTTCTGTTTGTTGTTGTTGTTAAGTACCAACGAGTCATCTATGACTCATAGTGATCCTATCAACAAAAGACTTGACCACGTATAGAACTTTCATAGTTTCTCTAAGTTCATAGAGTTTCCAGAGGCAAGCTATTTCAGAAGTGGATGCCATTCCTGCTTCCAAGACTGGTTTAATCTGGAAGTTCCACCAAACACTGTCCACCATGGGCAATTATTCTCTCATTTGACACATCAGTGTCACAGTGTTTAGCATCACATCAACCACAATTAACCTCTGCACAGCAAATTGACAGACTAGTGTTCTACCACTTAGAAGAATGTTTGACCAAAACCAATTAAAACCAGGCCTGAGGGTTATATCTCAGTAATTTTTACTCAATTTACTTCTAAAAAAGTAATTGGAGATTTAAAATTTTTAACCATTTCCTAGACTCCAGAATATATTTTCTTTTAGTAACATTTATCTGTTCTGATAATTTATTTTATGATGAGGAAAATGAGAAATCTTTTCTGTTCTACCCAGTGGGGACTTAAAATTAATGAGAAAATATCTCACCTTAGTTAAAACAAATTATCAGCAACAATGAATGACTGGAAACCCTAAGTCTCTGTAAACTTTCATTAAAATTAATAAAATAAAACAACAATCCCAAACCCCCAAATTATCAGTACTTCAAATATATTCAGATCAATTAATAATAAACTAGTTGGGTAAACTTACGCTATTGTATACTCTATAGTATTTTTTAAATTTAACCAATTAATTGGCATTGTCCACATTTCTGAACTATGTAATTATTACTCGCTAAATATTTGTAAAAACATGACTGGCTGCATGAATAGATCATTCTTCAATACTTATAATCATTATTGATAAAACCGTAAAGCATAAAATAAGAATATTTCAATAAATATTAGTGGTAGTGGAAATGTTACTAATTCTTCTTAAGGAAGAAAATGAAAGCAATGTTAAATTACACCAATGAAGTTTAATCCACCATAAGGTGAATTTCTCTTATATCAATATTGCTGGTCCCTGAAGGCAGGCATATGTGGCCAAGTAAAAAGTCAGTCAGTAAAAGGAAAACCCTTAACACAACAGATGGATACAGTGGCTGGAACATTCTACAGAGATACCTTCTACTCCCTTCCCCTCCCTCTTGGATCCTAATACACATTCTACAAGAATGGTCTTACACTTCATGTAACATAATATTCTCCAGTCCTTACCAAGGTTGGTAGTGATTTATAAAATCATTGCTCCTGTGTGCTGCATAGTATTCCATTATGTTAATGTACCAGAATTTTTCAATCCATTAATTGTGGTTGGACATTTGGGCTGTTGCCATGTTCTTGTGATGGTGAATAACCCTGCTATGAAGAATGGTGTGCAAGTCTCCATTTGTGCCTCAGTTCTTATTTTCTCAGGGTCTATTCCAAGCAGTGGAATAGCTAGGTCATATTGAAATTTCTACATGTAGCTTTCTGAGGAAATGCCAAACTGCCTTCCAGAGTGGCTAAATATTTTACAATCCAACAGTGTGTGAGTTCCTACCTTGCCACATCTTCTCCTGCATTTATTACTTGCTGTCCTGTTAAACTTTGCCACTGCTACTAGAGTGAGATAGTATCTCATTGTGGTTTTTATTTGTATCTCTCTTATTGCCAGTGATTTTCAGTATTTCTTCATCTGTCTGTTGGTCATCTGAATATCTTCCTCTGTGAAAATTCTTTCCATGTCTTTTGCCCATTATGTAATTATGTTATTAGTCTTTTTCTTGTGGCAGCCCTATAGGATTCTGTAAACTTTTGATATGAGACCCTTTTTCTAAAGTGATATTGGCAAATGTTTTTCCCAGCCAGTAGATTTTCTTTTCACTCTGCTGGAAAAAATTTTTTACATGCACAAGGATTTTTATTTTTTTTAAAGCAGGTTTCTATTGCTCTGAATAGAATTAATCATGTACTAAGCATCAATCATGTTGCCAATGTGTTTTGTCTATCTATAGCTGATTCAATTGACAACATCTGTCCTGTTGCCTCTCAGAATCACGCATTGTCACTGGTCTGATCATGTCTTGAACTTTATTACTGAAACCCCAGAGTGACTTCTCTAGGTAGATGCAATGAAACAGCAGGAGTAACTCTGGGAAATACATGTGACAGATGCTGTTACAATCAAATCCATCAAATATTACTACTTTAAATTCACTCAAAATTGATTAGACCCACTCTTGTGATCTTGCCTCATACTGGTTTTGTTTAGTTTAGTTAATGTTGCAATTAATCTTCACAAAAATCTAATTCATCCCCAAGCTTCTTTCATGCCATGATGTGTTTGTGTAAATCTTCTGAAACAAAATACCCTGTCTAATTTGATCTTCTGTCCTGATTGAAAATAGTAAGTTGATATTGCTTTGTTTCTACAGTGATATAATTAAGATGCCCACGCTTTTCTAATTAATCTAATCTAAAATTGTTTCGGCTATTAGATATCCTAATAGAATATAATGCACTGTTTTTCTTTTTTATTTCTTACATTCATCAAGAGAGTTAATTTTCCTAAATTTGAAGCACACCCAATGTTTATTTGCATATTCAGATTTCAATCTACTTCGTCGAATTTTACCCAGCACTTACTCAATTAAATGACTAATCATGTTAAAAATGTTTAAAATGTAGAATATAGAAACATATAATATACTGTCTAGAATAATGTGTGATATTAATTTTGACTTACTTTCCATCATATTCTTCAGTACACTTTACATTGCCCATTGTATGAGATAAATAAAAATTAAAATATTTAAAGAATAGTACAGTAAGTGTCCAGTATACTTGGAAAATATTCATAGTCATTATAATATAGGATTAGGCTTTGTATATAAATGAAGAATACTGATAATTTTCATTATTCTTTTATGTTTTACGGTACAAGAGGCCTATTGATACCACATTCTATTGCAATTATGTATGCTAATAATATGTACATTTTACAATGGAATATTTATTGTCAGTTTCTCTAGGAAAAAAACAATGTCTAGTGTCTCAAAGGAAAATTAAATAAATATTCATAGGCACACACATATCTAGACATTTTGAACATCAAGTAAACGTTTACCTTAACAAAATTAAAAATAAGAAAGACTTTAGGAAAACAAAAATTTTTCTCTGAATCACTTAATGATGCATTATATTACACAAATTGGCACTTTTTTATCCAAAGACTTATGACAAACATAGTTTTATAAATAGGATAATCAGAAATTAGAACTCAAGCTTATTTTCCTTTTTCTGAGTAATTAATATTTTCTTTTAATAAATAATTTAACAATAAAACTAAAAAACAAAAGTCTATTAAACAAGATAAGAATGTCATTTCACTTTCTTGGAAGAAAATTCACCTGGATATCACGCAGTGTATTCTCGAATTTAATATTTAATTATAGCACTTGTATTAGAATAGAATTATAATTAAAGCACTCACTCTGTCAAAATAAGCAAACTAATAAGCCTTGTCATGAAATTGATCCCAACACATAGAAACCAAATAAACTACAATAACTTACAGCCAATCTGTAATGTTTTTATAATTTTGTACTGTAATGTAATTGATCTGATTCTATGAATCAGAAGGAATTCATAGCTGAGAATCCACCAGCAGATAGATAGTCAGAGACTCTTGGTCACATAAGGGAGACTGACCATCTTTCTCCCCTGGAGCAGCTGATGAATTTGACTCACCACAGAGGTGCCACCGTTATGTCAGTAGTGTAACTCCTTGTACACTGTGAGTTACAGTACACCATAGATTTATTGTATGAATTTTAAAACTGAAGCTCAACACTCTTCCTGTACTCCTGCTCATTCATGCAACTTTTTAAAATAAAATTTAGTACAGTAGTTTCAGATCTCTGAAATTCCTGAAGTAGTTCTAGATGCAATATACTTGTTTTTCTTACTTTTTCCTTTCCCCCACCCCTGGGAAATCTTATTAATTTCTTCCCCTACATACATAGTGTAAGTTGTCTGAAGTTCTGACTACAGAGTTAAATGACTTTTTTAGCTTCATGCTGTTTAAATTGTCTCAACCCAATTCCTGAATAGGATGTCACAATCTCCAATTCCTTGCTCATCATCTTAATGGAGGACCTGGAGTGAGACATCTTTCTATTGAGGTAAAAGAACAATCTGCATCCACTAATTTATAAGTGGTCTTCTCTTAATCCTTAATGGCAAACATGGGTTTTAGATGTTCATAAAAATTACTTAGGATCATTTAAAGGATGTTGAACGCTGCCATCATGCTACCACTGAGAAACAAATACACAGAAATACATACTGATGTTACAGAGTTGGGTATATCACAGACTAAGCTTTCAATTTTGTCCATTTCAGTCAAATTATGAATTCAGGAATTGCTTTCTTTCACTTCAGTCTCTCTTTAATGAGAGCATCATTCACCAACTTTTATCTCAATCCAGCCTCTAGTCCCACAGCTTTGTCTCTCAAGATGTTTGCATATTCCTTTTTTTTTCCCCCCTTCTGTAAGGAACACTCCTTCCCTACCATCTATCACTTTATGTGGGGAGCTTTAATTTGTTTTTGATGCCTCAATATACACAGAAATTCCTCAGAGATTCTTTCTCTGGACAAAATGTCCTTCACCTAATAGGACACATAATTAATGTGTTTCCTGAAGAACATGTGGGAAGAATTTAATGTGACATTTAATATATTGTAGATGCCCAAGAAATGCTAATTGTTGAGCACCAAATGAATGAATAAGTACTATAATAATCACTCACTCAGTGTCACTTGAGTTAGCACTGACACATAGTTAACCCTTCACTGGATTTATGAGACTGTAAGTCGCGTAAGACCATGAGGTGTTGCCTATCTTTTTCCTACAGAGTGGATGGTGGATTAGAAACCCCATATGGAGTAGTGTGTAGAGCAATTCCCTACACACTACACTACCAGACTACTTTTATCAAAGCAATAGTGTTGTTGTTGTTGTCTACCATTGAGTCGGAACCGACCCATAGCTGACCCTCCTGTAAGTTTTCAGAGGCAGTTAATCGCACAGGAGGAGATTGCTAGCCTTCTCCAGTACCTGGTAGATTCAAACCATGTGTCTTCAGGTTCTCAGTACAGCTTCTTGCCACTAGGCCACCAGAGCTCCCTTGCCATGATGTTCAAAATACACTTATTATGAACACATTTCATTTTAGAGCTCCTCAGAATAGTAACTAAAAGAATTGAATTTGGACTTTCTATATTCAATATCAGTGCCTATCATCCTATTTTATATCTAAGTTTATTATCATTTATTTATTCATCTTCCCCCCCACAGTATTTTTTTCATATATAGCCTGTATTATTTCTTTTCTGAAGATAAGTTTAAGACTACTATGATGGACCAAGTGATTTTGACCTAAAAGAACCTGAAGTGTCTTAGGACAAAACTAGTAATAGTTATTAAATCCCATTTATGAAGCACCTTGCTTGGAGAGTGACTTCTTATATCTAGCACACTGTTTTCAATAAATCTCACATTGACAAACAAGAGAACTGAGAGTTTTCAGTGCCCCAAAACTTGGTTCCAAAATTCAGGATCTTCTCCAACTTCAGCTTTGATAGTTGTTATCAAGCTAGCATTTTCTCTTTGAGATGTAAATAGCCAACATTAAAAAAAATCTAATATTTCTTAATTTGGCAGAATACATTGAAATGGAAATGAACTTGGTGATTGGGGAATGGAATCTGGAATAAGCATTGTATGACTCTAATAGAAGAGAAGCTGGAGACCCTGGCCCTGCCTGTCTTCGCTTGGTTCAGAGTTTCTAGAGTACTTGCAGGCACACGTACCTCCCCTTCTATTTTAAGTCCTCTCTTTGTAGGAATCCACACTCAATGAATGCTTGCCCTGTGTTCTATTTATTTTCTGTATTCTTTAATAACTTTCTCTTTCTTGGTTATAAAATCATTAATCTGTAAATGAAAGTCCATTACAATATCTTGAATTGTATTATTTTACAGATATTTTGGTGTTGGTTATTTTGTTCTCTCTGTCTGCTAGTTTATTTACAAAATTTGAATACAAATTCAAACAAATTCTTTCCATTTCCCTCACCCCCCATCAAATTGTACAACCTGATGATTAATCCTCCCTCCCCCGCACACCCACATCCCTCTGTTCCACCCTCTCCCACCCCTCCTGGATCCTTATGCTCATTCTACAATGGTGGTTTTATACAATTTGCTCATATATTGTCAACGATTATTTTTGTTTTACAGCAGTAAAGGTAAGATCATAAGAAGCAATCAACCTGCAATATTTACTAAAATGGGTCCGTTAATGCAATGTTTTTGGCCATCGAGTGGGAAACAACTCATAGCTGAGCTTCCAGCTGGTTTTCAGGAGGCTATAAATTGCATGGGCGAACATAACCCCTATTTTTTTCATGAATCTACTGTTGGATTTGACCCACCAGAGAGACCGTGCCTTTGGATTAGTAGCTTAGTTCCCTAAGGACTGCACCACTATAGCTCACTCTGTTATTGTTGTTGTTATTGTTATGTGCTGTCAAGTCACCTGCGACTTATAGTGACTCTGTGTTCAACAACCCTAAACCCTGCTCTATCCTGTGCCAATCTTAGTCTCGGACACACCTACCCCCATTACCCCAGTCACTGACTCAATTCATTTCATCAAGGATCTTCCTCTCTTGCGCTGTCTCTCCACCCTCCAAAGCATAATGTCCTTCTCCAAGGACTGGTCCCTCCTGGCAACATGTCCAAAGTAGGTCAGAGGGAGTAACCTAATTGTCCTTGTGTGGACACTTGGCTTTATACACTGAGGCAAAGAGTAAATTAATACCTTTACAGAAAACACTTTCGATTAATCTGTTTCAGACATAAATGATTACAAATGTTGTTTTAAATAACTAATTAGACTTAAATGTCCTGGTTTCCATGAGTCACAAAGTCAAATGATGGTGGTCATATGTGCTAAATGTGAATAAGATTTGGTGTAAGGACTAAAGAAGTTTGGAGAGTATGATAATCTTGAAAGACCATACTTTGCTCCAGAGAACACAACCAGCCCTAGGTGGGCCCATTCATCTTAATGAAATGTAGACCATGTGGTGAGAAGTAAAAACTCTGTTCTACTTTGAAACATTCACATTTTAAAAACAACAACAAAACCCCTCTGATATCTTGATATCTTTTTAAACCGTTTTTACCCAAGAAAACAAAGGAACAAACAGAAACTTACTTTTTGCTTTTATGTTGCCACGTATCACTTAGGTTTAACTCCAAATTAATGCATGAAGTTGGAATTTCTTCTAGGAATTCCTTTTTCTAGGAATCTGAGGGTGAACTACATTGTAGTAGCAATATTTTGAAATTTTTAAAGCTCTTGTGTATCACTTCAATTGAAAACAAAGACATAAAGGTCAGTTTCTATTTCTAATCAATGTTGCATGTTCCACATACCCTATTAGTTCTCAACCCTCAATGTAAGTGTTAAAGTAATCTAATTAGCCCTGTGTAACTCTTGCCAATATCTATTGAGGCAAAGAGTAAATGAAAAAATACCTTAATTGTATCTTCCTACCTCCTTGTTTTAAAAACAGCTCACCACAACACATTTTTTTTTTATTTTACAAGCTTCCTAGATAGATCAGAGTCCAAGAACTTTCAGCTGATTAATCAAGTACTTAGTAATTTAGCACTTATTATTAAAGGAATATTTGAAAGATGAGGATAAAGTTAACGGGGGGAAAGAAGGATGCAGAGTCCCTGGGTTAAAAATAGCTCTAGCAGCTCACTGCTACTGCTAGGCTAGTGGGGGCCAAAGGAAGACAAGGTTATTGTGCTTAGAGCAAGAGTTCTACAGTCACATAAAGTGACCTTTCTGTAGATACACAGATAATCAACTATCACTTAGAAGCCAAGAAATAGTGAGTCAAACACACTGACCTTACTCTCCTGATTCTCTCTCAGCTACTGCTCTTTTCCCCCATTGTTGAAACCATTGAAGCCAGAGGGAAAGAGCATCTATTAAACCATCCATAATGACTAGTCTCCAGAGACAGAGACCAGGATATGAAGATGGTGAAGTTTGGCGCTAGGGGGACAAAGAGGTCATTAAGGTCACTTTCTCTTGTTGGCTGAAGTGTTCTTTCTTTGAAAAGTGTATGATCTTCTAAAGCTGAAAATACAGTAATGTAGAACATGAATTGGAAGGTTTTTCTATAAAGCAATTGAGGTAAATGGTCTGTGAGCGAATTCTTGTGCAGAGAGCATCAAATGTGTCTGTTAATGACCATTATTATATCTTGTTCTATTACGTGTCTGGAGAGTTGGGGAGTCAAGTGAGGTTGATGGATAGAGTGGAGACTGATAGACTATCCTCTTGGAATTCTCTGTTTTTTTTCTGTTTTTTTTTATTATTAAATTTTATTAGTTTCAATGAACATTCACAGGGATTCTGGGCTTTCACTCCTTCATTGCCGCACCATTCTCTCCACCCTCCTCCCCAGTTTGTTCTTCTTCCCCGCCATCCGAATGTCTGTTTTAATTGTCCAATTGCCACAGTGCTTGTCAAAGTCAGTTCTGATTAATCTCCTTTGTCGGTGTGTCCTTTGCCATTCCCCATCACTCCTCCCCGAGAGAGACTTCACCCTGAGTCATAAGGAAAAGGGGATGGCGTATTCTCTTAGCTACCTCCTGCTGAAAAGGGGCGTTGTGGGTTTCAGGGTGAAGATCTTCTCTCACTACTCTAAAGGGCCCCTTTGGCAGTAGGAAACACATAGACTATTATGGAGATTGATTTTGGAATTTAGATGCACTCTTATTGATTGTGCTTGGCCATACATGTTCATATCCTTGAAGATGTATCATGGGGGTGTTGCAACCTAGAAGACACAAATTTGACTAACAAGTTATAAGTGCATGAGTCAAAAATTATGGAAAAGTAAAAGAAAGGATTCTTTCATTGTTTTACAAACCCTCCCCCAGGTCCCCTCCACCATGTAGCCCTCGCTCTAGACTCCTGTGATGACAGAAGTACCTAGTCATATATCTCTTTTAAACAGTTTTCTCCCTCCTCTGTTTCAGTGCAGTATACATTATTGAACCCATCTTACTCAGTCTCTCCCCAACCCCAGGAAAGTCCCATTCTACAACAGTGGCATCATGTAATATTTGTCCTTTTGTGACTGGGATATTTCACTCAGCATAATGTTCTCCAGAGTCAACCATTTTGAATAATATTGCATGAGTTCCTTCTCTGTTAGGTAGACCATTGATGTTCTAAATAAATCTTCAAGATTTATTCAGAGGCAGAGATATTCATGGATAAAAGGAGAAGTTGTAAAGTAGTGGAATAACTCTTTGACTGCTTATCAAAAGTTTGTTGGTTCAAGTCCACCAGCTGCTCTCGGGGAATGATGAGATGCCCAGTTCTGAAAAAGAGTCAATGCCTTAAAAAAAAAAATAAAAATAAAAAAATTAAGAAAAAAAATAAATAAAAAATTTTAAAAAATCAATTTCTTTAAAACCCAAAGGGACATTCTTTTGTATTCCATAGGATTCCTAGGATTGGAAGTAGCTTTATGCCAGTGGGTTTTGAACTATCTGAATTTTTACTCTTGATTTTTTATTGATTGCTCTGATTACAACATATTCCTGCCGATATCCTGCAATGGAGAAAAGTAAGCACAGACTTGGTAATTCTAGGGATAGGCTGATCCTGAAAAGTAAAATTAGCTTAGATGCCTGTATACATGGTTTTTAATTCTGGGAAACTTAAGCAATGTTTGCAGGAAAGTAAATAGTAGAAGGTTGCTCTGAGACACCATGGAATCACCTGTGACTCACAGACTCAGTGAATAAGCAGATTGGAACCCTGCTCTATCCTGTGTCATCCTCATGGGTTCTGCCATGGTCAAGCCTGTTGTTGCAGTCACATTAGTCTCTCTCCTTGAAGATCTTCCTCTCTTTCACTGACCCTCCACTTTCCCCATTGTGATGCTTTTTCTAAAGCCTTGTCTCTCTTGACAATCTGCCCAAAGTATGTAAGAGGAAGTTTTACAATCCTTGCCTCTAAGGAACTGTACTTCCTCCAAAACAGATTTGTTTGTTCTTTGGGCAGCCCATGATATATTCAATACTCTTCACCAACATAAGAGTTTTAGGATGGTTAGTGACTATTTGGTTTTATCTGAACTTCATTAAAAATTTTTATTTAACCTACAAATAACTGAATGAAGTATTACTTTATGAGCTTAAATTTCCAATTTTAATTTTGGTAAAGACTTGCAATTGAAATCTTGAAAAAGTTGTATTTTTTTGTCTCCCTGCTGTCTCCAGATATTATTTGTATTTTAATTAATATTTTCCTTGATTACTTTCATCAGATAAGTTTATCTAAATGCTACCTTTGCATGAAATCTTTTTGTGAAAGTTTGAAAAAATTACTTAAGGGTAGAGTTAAATGAGAATGACTTATGTACATGTAAATTTGTAATTACACATGTTAGAAAAGGTTTAACAGTCAATTAGAAATTGTTATCATAGGTACATTAAGAAGATAAACTCTAAGGTCAAAACACCTGGGCTTGATCTTCATATGAACTCTGCAAATTTGGGCAAGTGACTTATCTGCTCTGTTTCATTTTTTATCAATTGAATGAGAATAATATTAGCAGAGGCAAAGTATATAAAAAGACTACCTGGAACATAATAGTAAATCAATAAACTTTAGACATCCAATGCTGTTGCTAAGGATTATTATAAATATCAGAAATTAATTAAAAAACCATTAAAATATTTGAAAAAATATATACATTTGAAGTAGTATTATTAACATGAATACTTACTAACTATTCTTTCATTTCTGGTCTTCTTATTTTATAACTTTTATAAATTTTATGACAACATAAAAACCAAGGATCCCTCATAGTATAGTGGTTTAAGAATTGTACTACTAGCCAAAAGTTCAGCAGTTTGAACCCACCGGGCACTCTGAGGGAGGCAGGTAAGACAATCTGCTTTCTTAAAGATTTGCAGTCTCAGGAATTCCGTGGTACATTCTACTTTGTCCAATAGGGTCTCTATGAGTCAGAATCCACTCAGTGGACAGGTAGCTTTATAGAAAATTTGGATAATAGAATAAAGCATGCAGTATTTCATTTCAATTTTTAAGTACTTAAGGAATTCTTATTAATAATATTTTATTTTAATGAGATATTTTTTATATTAATGAGAAAATAGTTTAAATACTAAAAAGTAAATGTTGGAAAAGTTGTATTACAATTGCAATTTTCTTTATAAGAGTTAGGAAAAAAGAACTCTAAAGAAATGGCTGTACAACTTCCAAGCAACTTGGAAGAAGTATGTATATTCCCAAAGCTACTGAGGAGCAATGCAAGTTTATTTTAGAAAAATACTAACAAAAGTAATGCCTTTTGAAGACTCAGATTTGTTATTCATCTTTATATACCAAGAGATTCTTTAGCTGTTATTTACTGTTGGATGCAAATAATAAAAAAGAGAAATACATGCTATTTGTTTCATAAAATACCACATTGAGAACTGTAACACAGTAATTTCAAAGGATTCTTTTTAAAAAGAAATTCTCTAGTTTGAAAATCAATGAGACAGTCAAAACCTGGTAACGTACTTAGTTGAAGTAAACCACTATTATATAATGTTTGTGTGTATGACATTCTTTCTACTATTAAATAAAAGGTAAAATAATTTCTATATTTATTGCATTCATACTATTCTCTGCAGTAATTCCCCCTTAGTTTTAATGAAGGCTTCAATAACTGAATGCATGACATTTTATGTTATTGGTCTGATCCCATTGCTGGAACTATCTTGCCTAGTCTTGTGAGGACCATATGTGAACACCTCCCTTAGGTCTATCTTTCCTGTAATCCCTTTGACAGTATGAAATTGGAAATAATGGGAGTATTTTTACCATGTGTGTTGGCTAAAACTATAAATAAGTCAAGTCTGTTTCAGAGAACCATTTGTCAAACCTTTATCAGCAAACCATTAATGGTTCCCACACTTGAGGAGCTCAGTAAAAATTCTGCTGTGGTCTCACTGTTCCTCAGTTTTATAATAAATAAAGTAAATAAGTAAATAAATATATTTTACTGCTAATTTAACTAGTAGAAATATTTTTATTATGTTGTGACAAAGCTGTTCACTTAAATACAAGGATACATTTGGAAATAATGATTTTTAATTTTCTGAAATGATGTATTCTTACAACTGGGTTGTTCTTTAATGTGAGTACATTTTTACAGGAAAGTTTCTTCAAAATACTCTGCTTATGCCCTAATTTAGGCTTTGGCAGTGTCTGTCCCAAGCCATGGTATTTTCCATTGTTTTGAATGTGTCTGAAAGTTGAGCGATGAATGAGAAAGTCTGCTCAATTGATGGCATTGTATTGTGGTGTTGACAAAGAGTATGGAATATACTCCATACAACTATACAACTTCCAAAAGAGGGAACAAATCTGTCTTGGAGGAAGCTCTCCACCAGGGGCAGAGGTTGAAACCTCTTCTCACGTTCTTTGGGCATGTTGTCAAGAGGCTTTGGGGAAAAGACATAATTAAAAAATGGAGGTTCATTGAAAAAATTGACACTTTCAATGAGATGTGCTGATTGATGCAGTGATTGCAAAAATGGGCTTAAGCATGGTGGAGATTATGAAGACAGTGCAGGATAGCATAAGGTTTTGATCTGTTCTTAGGATTGCTATGAGTCACAATTGACTTGAAGGCACCTAACCACAAAAACATTTTAAGTTAAAAATCTAGACCTGGGACTGGTTAGACCTTACTGAAAATATAGTTTACCACACATGAGCTGAAACTTAGTTGTCCACGCCAATATTTCCATCTTCAGAATGAATGCTACAATAATACTATGGATGAGTCTGTAAAACATTAATGTGTGTGCAATTTTAGAACAGAATCTTGTACATTTAAAATCCTTCCTTTATGCCTGGGTGGTCTTGGCCAATGTTGTATGATCTGCTTTCAGATATTATGCATTAGTTGTACTGCTCAACTCACTGCCCTTGATTCTCCCTCATAATCGACCACAGAGTTGCTTCATGGTCTTTCTAAGGCTGCCTTCTCTTTCTGCTGCAGAGTGGCTGAGGGGTTTAAAATACTGACCTTGCTGTTAGCAGCTCGGCCCTTTGCCACTGCACCACCAAGACTCTGCTCCTATTCTTACTGCAGGTGGCCTATTTCCACCTGATCATCTACTCAGTGGAATTATCTTACAGCTTCGATGATACTTAATAACAACAACAACTGATGGATACAGTCTAAAGATATGTATTTGTATATGTTGTTTCTATTATAGTTCAAGTAAATACAATTTGATGATTGTTTTCATTATTATTGTTACAAGTTGTCTGCAAATTGTCTTCTGAGTCTTGATTATCTTTACAAAGGATCAAAATACTGCTTAGTCTTGTACATTCCCATGACAGGGCATTGTGATCAAGGTAGTCTTCGTTGGCTGATTTTCAGAGACAGAACACTAACCTTCTTAAATTGTCTTTGTAAGTTCCTTAAAATCTCTTGAACCTAAAATGTCAGTCTCCACTGACAGACAGGAGGAAGTTAGCCATGAGGTGTTTTGACAAGAAATAGAACCAGGTGTCCCTATAGAAGGAAAGAATTATCATTGCCACGCCTCACATTCTCATTATTGGATGAATAAAATTAGGGGAAATTACTTGAGTAAGCAGGAGATAAAAGGGCAGAAAGTGTCAGGACAGAGAGAACATATTCTAAGCAAAATTTTCAATTTTTGCCTTGAGCTTATATTTTCTTTACTTTCTTTAAAAGAAACTAGCTAAATACTCAGTTAAAAGAGTTAGCCTAAAGATTCAATTGAGAAATCAACTCAAGGTCATACCTTAGTTCTCCTGGGCTTGTTTTTACTTTCTTCAGCTTCAGTTGACCTTCCGTATGAGTGATGCATAGTTTGTTCCACTGTCGGTTCATGGCCTGGTTTAGGCTACTGATATTGAGCTTCTTTATGGACTTTTTCCACAGATGCAGTTATTCTGATTCACATGTAGTCCGTCAGGGAGGTCCATGTGCACTGTTGTTGTTGTTGTTGTTATATACCATCTAGTTAGAACCTACTTGTAGTTGACCTTCATCCAGTAGGTTTTCTTCAGAGGCAATAAATCAAAAGGGAGGAGATTCCCCATCTTTCTCACTTGGAATATCCAGAGGAGGATTCGAACCATATGCCTTTGAATGCCAGCACAAATCTGAATCACTAAGCCACCAGGGTTCACATGTATAGTTGACAGTTACAATTTTTTTTTTTAAAAAAGTATTTGTAATGGAAAATATTTTAATTAATTTAAATCACTGATTTTTCAGAATTCTAAAATATAATTTCCAGCTCCATTTCTGCAGCCAAATCCATATTTACAACTATCAATTCTCCTTCCTATTTGCAGCTTTTGCATTACAGTCACGGATTATTAATGATGCATTTTGATTGCATGTTTGGACAATTTCCAACAGCAAAAGAATGAACAAGTTTCAGTAAACTTACAAAGGCAAACTAAGTCTCCAAATCATGTTGTTTTTAATAACTGCCTATGCCTTTGGACGTTAGACAATGGATAAGGATGACGGAAGAAGAATTGATGTCTTTAAATTGCACTCTTGAAAAATACTACTGAATATCCCATTGAGTGCCAAAAGAACAAACAAATTTGTCTTGGAGAAAGTGCAACCCTAGTGCTACTTAGAGGCTAGGATGGTGACCTTTTTTGTCTAATGTACTTTGAGTCTAATACACTTTGAGTGTCTTGTTCAGGAGTGAAAAGTCCTTGGAACAAGATATCATTCTGGAAAAGCGGAGAGTTAGGAAAGGAGAAGAAGATCTTCAACAAGATAGTTTGATACAGTGTAACAATGTGCTTGAGCATATGAGAGATGGTGAAGATGGGAGAGCATAGGGCAAGATTCAATTCCTCTGGTTGCTATGAGTCATAATTGACCCATTGTCACCTGAAAACAACAGCAAGAAAGGGACAGTAATCCTTTGTTTCTTTGTTTCACTATATTGATGGGTCAGCATAGTCAGTGGGAGGGTTAACTCTGAAGGAAATTGGAGAAACATCATCTGTTCTGTTTGGGGCTGTAGCAACATACAGGTCATTTCATTAAGCTAGACCTTTGTTTAGCCTCCGTTGTGATCTCCAAAGTTCTTTTCCTCTCTAAAATTCCAAAGAATCATCCTGAGAGAGTAATTTGTGAAGTTATGGGTAGTAAAGTTTATGTTTCACATTTGCATAACTCTGAAGAGTATCTATTTTTTTTTTAATACATCAGCAAAGGAAAAGTGGTCATGAACCAAAGAGCTCATCAGTATAATAAAGAAGATGGGCAGAGCTTCTACCTATTGAATCATAGGCAGCAGGCCACAGAGATTTGACTCAGCAAAGGAAATTCAAACAGGCTGAATTAACAGAGAATACACCATAATAATTGGTCTCTAGTTAGTTTCTAGTTCTTTGATCGGCTTTGGAGTGGAAATACTTTAATTACCAATCCAGTATAAAATTCCTAGACCTGGTGAAATATGTACTTTTTAATAGCTGTTAATATTTTATCAGCTATGAGTAAAGGGATCCTAGTTGTTATTTCTTAATAGATGTAAACTTGGCATATCTATCATAGTTAATCACACTGACAGTTTGCTGCAGCTTAGCCTTTAAAACATTTCTAAAAACTGAAAATCTTCTACCTCCTGTCTTTTACGTACCCTGCTCAAAGACATTTTACTAGATTATCATTTATTTAAAAGCATTTTTTATAAATTACATATGAGCATAATTAGCTTGCATTTTTTTTAAAAAAATCAGCATTACAGAGAAGACTGATTCTTTTAAAAAAAGCCTTCATTTAAAGAATTGTAAAAAACTTCAATTTGTATCAACTATGAGCTTGGTATTACATCTGAATAAAAGTTTTTGTTTTGTTTTTTTTTAAAAAAAAACAAAACACTTTCACTGCTGTCAAGTCAGAACCAACTTACCAACTCAGAGTTGACCTCAATTGAATTTCCAAAGCTGTAACTTTTTTCTTAAATTTTTTTTATCATTATCAATTTTTTTAATAATTTTAATGAACATTTACAGAGAGTTTAGATTTCCATTCATTCATTGCTGCACTTCTCTATCCGCCCAGCCCTCTCCCCAGCCCCCGAATTCACTCCTCTGTTTCAAAAGTAAAAGAAAGACTCCCTCCCTGGTACACAATTCCCCCGCACCCCTCCCACCACCCCAAGTACATTCCACTATGCAATCTTAATTGTGGACTCTTGTGATAACCATAATACCCTATCATACATCGCTTTTAAATTATTCAGTCCCTCATCTGTTTCAGTGCAGTATACACAATTTATCCAGTTTTTCTCAGTCTTACCTCCACCCTGATATCAGTCCCATTTTACAGCAGTGACACCATATTTGTCCTTTTGCAACTGAGATATTTCACTCAGCATAATGTCCTCCAGGCTCACCCATTTTGAATAATATTGAATGAGTTCCTTGTTTTTCAATGCAGCGTAGTATTCCATTGGGTGAATATACCATAGCTTCTAGCTTCTCTATCCATTTGTTTGTTGATGGGCACCTGGGTTGTTTCCAACTCCTTGCTATTATTATTAATTTTAATGCACATCACAGAGATTTTAGATTTCCATTCATTCATTGTTGTATTTTTTTCTCTGCCCACCCCCGCACCCAGTTTGCTTTTTGAAAAGTAAAAGAAAAATTCTTTCATTGGTATTCAATCTTCACCCCCTCCCCGGGCCACTCCACTACTGCCCCTCTTTCTACTTTCCAGCTATTGGTGGATTTGCACTGTCAGAGAAGCTCCGCCTTTGGCTTATCAGTGTGACCCGCTATTGACTAAGGTTCTTTTTTCCTTCCCACTTTATTTTTATTTTGTGTTGTTTTGCATATAAAATTCATATACATTATGTATCGTTCATGTACATTGCATTTCACACAGTCCACATTCACAGTGTTTCAAAAGATCACACATGTACATTGTTTTCTCTGGAACACTCAGGTGTTTTATAATTACCATTCTCTATTCCCACTATTACACCATCTTTGCAGATCCCATTGGATCTTTCCTATTTTACTCAAACAACCCCTCTGCTCACTGTATCTGCCATCCTAGTGATCCTGCCCATCCTTTCACCCCCATCCTCCTCCTCTTCCCCATTTGGACTTTCATCGATGTCTCTCTAGTTATCGTTCTTTTTCTACAATAATGGTATTAAGCAGTATTTGTCCTTAGAGGACTGAATTGTTAAAGATAGAATTAAACAAATAGTGTTTGAGCATTTTCTGACGTATCATTCAGAGTCAGTGAAAGTTCATAAAGAAGAAATCACTTAAGACTCGTCTCAAGTTATTTTTAAATGTCGTTACAAGACAAGAAGATGAAGGAGATTACGTAGAAACTCAGAACAATTTTCTCCTTTCATCCTAGATGAAAAGATTAAGGATAGTGAATTAGATGGGGGTGAATTTCTAGTCATAATACAAGAATATTACCTAAAGAGGAGCTCTGGTGGCTTAGTGGCAAGAAGCTGCACTGCAATTCCGAAAGTATGAAGTTTGAATCTACCAGATGCTGTGCTGGAGAAGGAGGGGCAATCTCCTCTTTTATCAGTCAGATCGGGTTTGATGGTATCCACACAAAAAATGATAAAATCAAATAAATTTATTGAAAAAAGAATATTATCTAAAAAGAAAAAAAGATGGATTGATATTAACCTTGATGAGTATTAGCATCCAAGTTCTTAAGTTGACTTTGCCTGTTCGACTCATTTGGAAAGGCTGATGTGATGTGGCTTGGGGAACAGCCAGCAAATCGACTTGAGCTGTATGAAAATGCAGTTCTCAATGCTAGAGAAAAACTCACTGTCATGTGATGAATCTTTAAGGTTCTAATATTTAAGTCTGATGCCAAATATCAGTATATTTTACCCCCAAATCTACTTAGAATGTGTTGCCTAAAATAGTTTAAAGAATTTAAGATTATTCCATTTGATAGAGGTAATTAATGTAACTGAAAATGCTTCACTGGAGAACTGAAAATTGTATATGAATTGCTTACTTCATAATATATGTCAAGAACTAGGTATTGGGAAGAAATTATCTATAAAAGGTTGGTGTAGTTATTGATATCTAATAATCTTTTATTAATTATGTCATCATTAGTGATAGAAAAAAATTGTTGAAAAAGAAAGTAATACCTCTATTCTATCATCCAAATAATCTTATTTAACTCTGAGAGAGAAAGATGAGCGATCTTTTTATAACCTCAGGGACCTGCTAGAGGGGCAGTTACTTCTCAGTTCTGACCTGACAGCAATAAGTTGATATAGAAAGGCAGGTAGATCAACTGGGAGAGAGAAGGGAAGAGGAAGAAAGGGGGTGGGGAAGAAGGACCTATAGAGCTAAGGTTCAGGTGGTATAGTAGAGACTGAGCATTACCTGTTTTGTAAGGCTTGCTAAAAGATCTGCAATTTTAATATACCAGCTGCTCCTAGGGAGACGGATGGGCCTTCTCCTCCTGTCAACATTCACAACCTTGGAAACTCAGTGAAAGGAAGGCTACCATGATTGGAATGGACTTGATGGTGTGAGATACACACACACACTGAATGTCCCTTCTTAACACACACACTTTATGCTTTATTTAGTTACCATTTGTTTATAGAAAGTTTTAAAAATACAACTTTGAATCTTTTTATCTCCATTTTCATACAGTTTTAAACAATTAAAATACCTTCTCATACATTCAGAAATGAAACTCAGAAACACTTGAGAAGTCTTATACGCATGCCACTACACTCTGCAGATGTTTTAAAATACTCCTGTGAGTTATTTCCAATCTCTGTCTACTACATACCATTCTTTAAATAAATTTTATTATTTATTCAAGACACTGCAGTTGACCTAAAATATCATTTGTGGTCATTCAAACTCTTTATTAAGATAGTTTTAAAAAAAATACAGGCATAAATCATAGTTTTTCTTGACATTCTTAAACTGGTAAGGAGCTTTCTTTTTGTTAGCATCTATTATTCTTGATTAACTTATTATTTTTTCTTTATAATTTTTACTTTATTATTGTGTGTGTGTGTGTGTACCATCAAATCACATCTGACTGGCACAGGAGGAGATTACCCCTCCTTCTCCAGCAGAGCATCTGGTGGATTCAAACCACATACCTCTGGGATTGCAGTGCAGCTTCTTGCCACTAGGCCACCAGAGCTCCCTTTGATTAATTTATTCTAATGTAAAGAAAACTTGAGGTTTGTGTTTGCTTATCAGGTTCTCCCCTTTTTCTAACAAAAGGAGTTTGGTGCAGTTTTAAAAAGTGATTATACACTTTACTTTGGAGTAATGTCAGCATTTGATTCCTTTGTAAATAATTTTTGTAAGTGAAGCTTTGATACATTTCACTATATTTTAATCTGTAATGTAAGGAAGATAATCTCACAGTGGCTGTGTTTTGTTTTTCTTGGTTAACCTTAAATTAGTGATAGTTTTGTTTTCACTGTATTTGTAGAATGTATTTTATATGTTTGTATCTTTGTTGAATTTTTCAATGTGTCACAACTTTAGGAAGTACTTTTTTTTAAAAAAAAAAGGGTAAATGTTTATTTGTAGTTAGTTTCTGGTGGGTGCTGGTTAGGAAGTTCTTTACATAAAAGAAATAAAAATGGACTTCCTGTTTAAGTATTGACTTCATTTTCCTTTCTGCAGTCTCACAGAGCAAAACTATCTTTTCTTTAAATGTTCCATTGTTCTGTCTTTTTTTATTTTAATACTCTTTGATATCAATATCTTTTTAGGCCATAATGTGAGAAAGATTTCTTTTTTTTTTAAATATGAGGTAATTTATATCTTTGGAATTCATACATTCTGAAACAAATTATAATGACGATGTATAGTTATTATACTCTTATATGAACTAAGTCATGGAGAAAGGAAAGAGACAGAGAAGTATCCTCTGTTCATTAGTTATTTTTTTCTCCTTTTCTTATTAAGTTTAAAATAATTTCTTGGCAACCACTGACTAACTGACATACCCAAAAAGTAGCCACTATTGCTGTTTAACATATGTATCTTGAAAAAATTAGCACTTATTGTATTCTAGATTATGTAGTTGATGCTGCTGTTACATCCATTGTCAGGTTTCTTCACCCTGAAGCATTGGTTTATGTCACACAATCTCCTTCTGTCCTGGAAACCACTACAGAAATCAGGGGGTCGTCTGGCAAAGCAGTTACAATGCTGGCTCTTGAGACATGTTTATTGAATTTGAACCTTGCTGCTACTACATGCTAAATGTCTGGCCTTTGACAAGTTCTAAAATGTGCTCTCCACAGTTATGAACTAGTTAGGTTAGTGGCATCCCTTTTAGAAACTATGAGTAAGTAAGAAATGAATCAAAAGTTGTTATCCAGTAGTTCTTGACACATATGGAACCCTAAAATAATTGGCTATTGGGTTCTCCTCCACTATTTTTTAAAAGTTACTTATGACTTTAATGAAAGGGTTTTTTTTCACTCATCTATATGAAATTTTCCTCCTCCTGCTTCCCTCAATTTACTTTGTAATGTTTGTCTTTTCCAGATTGTAGTCTTAAAAAAGTGTCTAATTGTCTATTTTTTTCAGATTGTCCTTCTGATACTTTACCTATTCATGATCTATTTTTACCCCTCTTCTGCCCCATTGTGAATGTGTTGTCTTGTCTCTGTGTGTGAGAGTGTGTGTGTGTGTGTCTGATATTTGATTCACTGTAAAATTCTTATGATTTATTGATTTACTATTTTATATTGATTTATTAAGTATACTTTGTTGCTGGGGATGTGTATTTTAAAAAAACAAACTACAAACAAACCCAAAATCAAATTAAAATACACCACAGGTAAATAACCCAAAACTAGTTATCAGAATATCAGAAGAGGCTTTGATGGATTGGTTCTTAGGGATTCGCTCTGTAAGCCAAAGGCCAAACTTCTCTGGCTGCTTGAACTCACAAGTCTCTGTACAAGAGAAGTATGGCCAGTCTCCTGTGGAATTTCAAGCCTGAGAAACCCAGTGGAGAGCCAAGTATAAGTTGAAATCAATTCCACGGCAGTGAGGTCTGAGGAGTTGTTAGAAGGGAACGACATTTTAATAATTTTACTTGGTGATGGGAGGTGGGGGGTGGAGGGCACCAACAAAACCAAGGTTTTCTACGTCAGTGTTTTCCTATGCAGGACAAAAAAAATTATACTGACTTTCTGGCCTATGAAACATTGATGGGAACGATAAGCCTGTATAAAGTTATTAACACCTTGTTGATAACAAACACTCAAAATGAACTGACATTTTGTGTCTTTCCTGTGAGTACAGTGTCTCTCACTGCTGAGCCTCCAACCTCCCACGCCCCCACTTAGATCAGCATCCCCTTTGACAGCAAAGAAAAATTAAAGATGTTGATGTGAGAGGTTTTGTGCGTGTGTGTTTTTTTATCCTAACAAAGAGAAAATGACAATGTGCTAAACCCTGAAGTCTTTTTAATTAGCCCCAAGGTAGGTAAATTATGTAGCCAGGATAAGTAAATATTGTCAAACAGAAAATGGATCTATAATTACAACACAGTAATACTCTGGCTGATAAAACACTTTATTTCTCCAATGCTTGCTTCTAAGCCTGTAATTTAATTTCAGCTTCATAACAGGTCTGCATAATGCAAACAGAGAACAACCGCATTTTACACACTGATAGGAGTTAGTGTTGAATCTAATGAGACAGCTGTGCATCACCCAACAAAGAGTGATGCAACAAACTTTAAGTCCAGGTTATCTCAGAAAAAAAGACGTTGCATGGGAAAACAAACAAAGAAACAAACAAACCAAAACTCACTGAATTTCTGAAAGAGTAGTTTACACATCCTATCTGATTCATACACACTTGGAGTTACGAAGAACATTATACACTTTTCTGAATTCATAATTGGGAAAGAATTACTTTATTTCGGTTTTGAATAGAACTTACTTTCTTACCACATTTTGTTGAACTTTCCTCTATAATCAATTGCTATCAAAATGCCCATTCATGTCTAACCCATGTATGCCAAGGGAGAATTACACCCAATAGAGTTTTCAGTGACTAAACGTTTGGACATAGAGCTACAGATTTTCTTTCTACCTTTGTATGAAGTTGAACTACCAGTCATTGTGTCAGCTACCATGTTTGTTAAACATTTGTAACATTTGTGAAGTTTATATACTTTATATAATGTCTGAGTTTATATGTTTTTTCTTATGATGTAGAGTTTAATTGGTCTCCTACAAAATATTTTTAGAGCATCCAAAATGAAATAATCTGGGTCATCATTTATTTTCTGATGAAATTATGATAGAAAAATATAGGGTTAAATCCTTTCGTTTTTCCCTGAAGTTGCAAGAACAAAGCCTTACGGATAACTCGTATGTTCTTTTCCTGCAAATAGAAGGTAGCTTTAGTGACTTTTAGATTCCATGTTTTCCATCACATAATATTTGAAGAGGTATTAGAAAAGATGAGAGAGCTAATTTGTACCAATTACCTATTTGATTAGCTGTAAATTACTGGGAACCCTAGCTACAGCAGGCTAAGTTAAAATATAAACTTTATTATTGTTTAGTTTAATGAATTGACATTTGAGAGCCTTTTAGCTGAGATAGCTTAATTGCTGTTCATTCTTCCAGAGAGCTAGCACAATACATCTTAGTAACATAATACTCAAAACTCAAATCTGTTGCTGGTATGCTGGAACCAACTCACAGCTGACCCTCCAGTGAGTTTTCAGAGGCTGTGAATCACATGGGAAGAGCTAGCCCATCTTTCTCTTGGAGAGAAGTAGCTCTGAGAGAGAAACCACCAAGGAGGTGCTACTACCTCGGGTTAACAGCACAGCTCTCTACAGATTACACTATGAGAGCTTCCTAACATTTGGGGTGGCTGTGTACTATTGAATTGGAATCAACTCATGGTTCACCCTCCAACAGGTTTTCAGAGGCAATGAATTGCACAGGAGGAAATTGCCCATCTCTCTCCCCCACTGAGCAGCTGGTAGATTCGAACCATATACCTTTGGCTTGACAATGCAATTCCTTACAGCTAAGCCACCAAAGCATGTTGTTGTTAGGTGCCTTCATGTAGAGAATGCCTCAGAGCGCCCCGAAGAATAACAGATCTGAGTCCTGCCCTGTCCTGTACCGTCCTATCACCTCTGTGCGTTGCTGCAGTCACTCTGCCAATCCATCTTGTTAAATAATGTATCTCCAGAATTAGAAATTAATATTTGTTACAATTTAAAAATCATATTTTCCCCCACATAATGCCATAAATTATTCATTTTAACCATTATTCTTGGTCCATGTACAAATCTAGGTCTGCAAATACAGATATTAGTAAGGGGTTTTTTTTTCCTTATTGTAAGGTGCCTTTTAGGTTGTTCCAACTAACAGAAAACATATATACATTAAACGTACCTTCTTCCTATATTGTTTCTCGGTTATTTATTTTTTTTTTACTTAGCTCATATTTTACTAAAGAAGGAAACATAATTTCTGTTATTCTGGGAGTGAAAAATACACTGCCAATATCATGCAGGGATGGTGGCTGTCATATGAATGATGTCCCCTCTCTTTTCTGAACCACTAACAGCTCATTTCTATTTGGTTCTCTGGCCATGGTTTAATAGAATTAGTGTCTTCTTTGTCCTTTTTGTATATTCTCATGGCCTCTGAGTCCTGTGACAACACAGCCTTAACCAATATACTGAGTCATCTCAGAGGTGAATGGGAAAGTGAACTCACTTACCTGCAGCCCAACTGACTGTCTTCCCCAACAAAACTGAAAAAAAAAAAACCAAAAACAAAAACCAAAAAAACAACCCAACCTTATCTAGTTCAGTGAAAGGAGGCCCTTGATTCTTCATGATTTGTTTGCTTTGTTTTGCTTTATCTCTTGTCCCTTATTGAAATTCCAAAGCCTTGTCTTTGCTTTTAGCTGGTCCATTCATTCTGTGAGATAATAAATGTTTCAATGTGTAGCTGGCTAGCTGGCCTGAAACAGAATGAAATAAGGGGGGGAAAGTTAATATTTCAGTACATCACTCTGTTGCACTTCTGTTATTACTCACCAGACCTGTAGGAGTGTTTCTTGTTGAAGATTTTCAGTAACTTCCACATGAACGTTTTGATAGATTGTTGATATTTTGGCAATATTTAGCATGCTATATGGAAAATATTTCAGATATATGCTTTAATAATATTTACAGTATGGTTTTTTTTAATCTTCTTTGTATATGACCTTTCCAGGACCATATACAATGTATGATAAACAATTCTGTTTATGGAGAATGAACTCCAGTTCACTACTTGTAGGTCTGATTCTCAACAGATCACAGAGATGGCTCAGGGCCAGATGGTAGGTACTTTCTTACATTAGGCATGAAGTTGGGCACGAGCTCTCCATTACTTGAGATCTAAGACCATGACAGCCAGCAAGGGTGCAATCAGTATACTCAGAAAACGAAAATCCTACTTTATAGCTTCAGACTAATTTTTAGAAAATTTTATATTAGTTTGCTTACAAAATGTACACATGTTGTGCTTCATTCATACTCATTGTGTTTCACACATTCCTTCATTCACATTTTGTTTCATACAGTCATTACCATACAGTGTTTTGTAAGATTAACCACCATTGATCTATGGTACACTATCACCCTGTCTTTTTTAAGTTCCCACTGGACCTATCCTAGTTCCTACACCTGTTCCCTCCACCCACCAATGTTCGTGTCCTCTGATTTCTCCATCTTTTCACCCTGAGCAGCTCCTTGTACCCTCCCCTTCACTCTTTGGATTTTTTTCCAATATTTAATACACAAATGTGATGAGAACCTAAACAGTTCACTTAAACCTCTCTGCAGTGTTACTGAAGATATTAAACTTCGTTTACCGTTGTGTAACATCGAGCCTGGAACTACTCTACTGCTGATTACCTGTCTTTTTCTTGTGGAGCAGCTGGTGAACTTGAACCTTGCGCCTTTGGGATTGCATTGCGGGTTATTGCCAACAGGTCACCAGAGCTCCCTAATGTTAATGATAGGACAATTAATAATTGGAGACAGAAATGCAGATTGCTTAACCTGACAAACATGGCCTTTAAGAAGATGGCAATTTCTTCATTATAGTTAATAACCTTTCAGTAGAAGGGACAGTGTGTTGCGATTGGATGACCAGGCTACTCTCTTGGTGTAGTCTGTAGCGTGTTACACGGCTGATGCAGAGGATTGATGCCCAATACTGAGTACACGCGATTATTGTAGTCAATCTCCATGAGAATGACTGGATTCTCAGATTCACAAGCAGAGTCTCAGGTCTTCTAGAAGAGAAAATTCAAACACAAAAATTTCGAGTACTTCAAATAAGTGAGTTATCTGAGATCGCTACTTAAAGTAACAACCATTTTTACTGTATTTTTCTTCTCTCAGGCAACTTTTCATTCTTGTTCTCTTCTTCCTTTTTTTTCTTCCCTAATTCCTAGGATTCTACCTCTTATAACGTCTGCCTTTCCTATTGGTGTTAACATTAGCCTGGATACTGTTTTATTTGACAACAAAAATCAGTTGTTACTTGTCCACTCTGAGTACTTTAGGAGCGCGAGGTCAATCGCATGGCAGGCATTCCAAAGTGAGGGAGCATTAGGTTGGTACGGGAGAGGCTAGGACCTTAGAGTAGAGGTGAGATCAGCTCTGCAGCTGGGACGTGATAGAATGCTGATAAGGACAACTGAGGAACATTAAAAAGTAATCTTACAATAATGGTTATTAAGGAAAATGTGCGTGTTTATCAAAGCTCAGGTAACCATTCTAACATACATTTGTAGAAACATTGGAAAACATATTGTTGTTTATGTTACCTCCACAGCTGAGTTTAGTTTAGACAAATAATGCTCTAGTGATAATTGGAAGTGATTATCCAAATCAGTGTTCCTTAGGTGCCATTAGCAGCAGCGCTCTTTTTGTTTGGTTGAGTGTTTTTGCTTTTTCACATCTAGGATTTACATTATTTTAATTAAAATTAGTCTTGCATTAAAACATAGAGTTAATAACCACATCTTTCCCTTGGACAGTTAATGATGCCCTCCAAAGACAAGCTGTTTATGCCTTTTTCCTACTAAATTACTAAGGGTGTGTAGAGGGGAAAGTATTTTACAGATTGCTCTTCAAATGGCATAAAATTAGCCTATGTATACTTAACATTTAAATGCATTTATTCAGGAAGAAAGTATACTATTATTCAAAATATTGGATAGCTTAACTTTCAGTGCTTAAATGCTTGTTTCAATACCTTACTCATTCTCTCAGTTGTTGCCGTTGAGTCAGAACTGATTCATAACTGACCATTCAGTAGGTTTTTAGAGGTTGTAAATCACATGGAGGAGACTAGCCGTCTTTCTCTCTCAGAGTTGCTGGTGGATTCATACTGTCCACTATTGGATTGACAGTACAACTCTCTATGTGAAAGGCTCCCAGAGTGTCAATGCAGATAAACTTAAATCTTCCACAATGAATTAGATTCAAAGTTAATTTTTTAAAGTCATATATATGAGAAGTTCATTTTTCTCAATTTCTTTTTAAATTTTAATGTGAAAACTCATAAGAGACAGTAAACTCATGAATTGCTTTCTATTCTATTTCAGAGATAGGACTGGGATGGAGAAATTAGATAGATAGATAGATAGATAGATAGAGCAATATAGAGATAGAGATAGAGATAGAGATAGAGATAGAGATAGAGATGAGGTAGATGTAGATGTAGATATATAAATATAGATAGATGTAGATGTAGATATAGATATAGATGATATAGAGAGATAGAGGTAGAGGTAGAGATAGAGAGAGAGATATGTGTGTGTATACATATGTATGTGCAATGTGCGTGTGTGTGTGTATATATAACTATAACTATATAACTTTATATATATAAATAGTTATATATAGTTATACATATATAGTTATATATGCCAGGCTTGTCATTTAAAATTAATTAAAAAAATAAAAATTTCCCTAATGAGTTTTTATTGGCTACAAGAATGAGAAAATATAAATACTTAATATGGAAAGAAGGAATTAATAGAGTGAAAAAATATATTTACATGAGTGATAATTACTTTAAATAAGTTTATGTCGATGCTTTTTTTGCAACAAAATCACCTCTTTACAATATCTGACACTTCCTTTAAATGAATGCAATAATAAATATGAATATAAATATAAATATAAATATAAATAAAAAAAATATAAATATAAATATAAATATAAATAATACATATTTACAACTTTCCTGTAGATGCAAGTTATTCTGCTGAGTCTTTTTCTAGGCACATTTGAGTAGAAAAACATTCTCCAAGTCAGCCATTCTTCTTCCATCATCCCAGTGCAACTTGCAAATGTCTCATTTCCATTCTTTGTCATTCCCCATGGAGATCGTCCGCTTCTGTATTAAATGCTTCACCAGATGATGAATGCCTTATAGAATGTTCAGTCTGGATCTGAACATCATTTTGTAGCTACATAGCTGAAAAGTATAATAAATATCTTGATTTTCAAAATCGTCTTCTGCTAGATTGAGGATAGATTTAATCTGTCAGTATTGGACAACTGTTATTCTCCAGGACTACTTTGCTGTTCCAAGTGACATCATAGGCTAAGCACTGGGGGAGAGTTCATGGGTTTTTGTCCAAACTGATCAATATCAGTCTTTTTCCAAACTTGTGTGGCCTCTTGATGGTGATACACACACTGATTTTGTCCTAAGATTGGGTTTGTGTATTATTTGCTGAAGCTTGGCACCTGAAGCTCTAGAATTCAGCATACCTAGAGTTTTCATGAAGCCACTGACTTCCCAGCTTTTACCATCTTCCAGGGCTATATAATGACCCTTCTTGTATGGAAAGTATCAAATGCTTCGAATGTATAGCCAATTCACTGATAATTAACTCTTTTTAATACAAAAGGCAAGAAAGAAAAGTCTTTAGAAAACTTGAACTCTAAACCAAAAATTGTGCCAACACCACACCTTAGTTTAGAAGGAAGGCAATGGTCTAGCTACCCTGGGGAAAGAAAAAAAAAAAAAAAAAAAGAAATCCAATGCAAGACTATGAGGAACATAAACACACATTGATATCCAATGCATTTTCTGGTCTTGGTGGTGGTGGTAGGTCTATCTGCTACTGAGTCAACTCTAACTCCTAGCTGCTACAACTCATACCTGCCCTGAGTCTACACAGAATGAAGCACTGCCTGACCCCTGTTGTCCTCACAATCTCTGCTGTGCTTAAACCCACTGTTGCAACCACTATGTCAATCCATCCTGTTGACTTCTTTTTAAATGGACCCTCTACTTTATCAAGCATAAATTCAGGGACATCCTGACAACCTACTCAAAGTATGTGAGATAAAGAGGATGTGGCTATGAGTTGGAGCAAAGACATCTCTGAGCAGACCTGAACCACTAACCCTCCTTTTATCTGCCTAGTATATTGTTGTTTGCACCACCCAGGGATTAATGTTTTTCTTACTTTGTCTCCTGTTCTGGAGATCAGTCACAGATTTTCGTGTTGTTTAAATAACGTAAGAAAATGCCATCACAGACGAGTGATACAAAACACTTTCATTTTCTGTATGGTCAATTTTGTTTTCATGTTACAAATATTTCCGGTGGAATCCAAAACAAAAATAAGAGACAGAATGTCTTTTGAAGTTTTTTATAAAAAATCCCCTTCAGGAAGGAAAAAGAAAAGAAATCATATTAAAAAGTCCTTCACAAGAGGAAGAGATAATTTCCTGGCAAATAGCTGAGCCCAGTGTGTTATTTTTCCCGTTTGATTCATTCTTTGTCAATTTTTTAGGTGGAATACAGGTGCTTATTCATCTATATGTACTCTGAAGATATATGGAGTTATCTGTGTTTTGAGAAACATATTTTGCAAGTGTGATGTGAAACCATATTGAAAAATCTAATTCCTAGTCATGTTTTCATTCATTGAAAAATGTCCAAATTTTCGGTAAACTTTTCTTAAAATCACAATAACATAATTTTTTAAAACAATATTAACCACTAAAAAAGTTGTTTCTAGGATTTTTCAGTGTATGGTTCTATGTAGATCTCAAGTACCACTCTATCAACCTATTTCGTACAGTGGAAGAATGAAATCTCAAGCTTCCACATTTGATGCCTCTGCATTGGTGCGGAAAAATGCGTTGGGAGCATGTACGCCTTCCTAGTGGAACGCTGGAGATGGGATTTAGTGTAGCATGGCGAACTGAGAGCTGAGGGAGCAGTGTGCACGGCACATACAAAGACACTTTTCTGAGCAGATTCATGAGCATCAAAGTTAGGGAAAGAAGTTAATAATAAAAAGAGGAGGGAAATAAAAACCAAAAAACTACCCAAAAGTCCAAGTCAGACTAGCAGCTGAAGTAGAAATGGTGACTCTTCAAAAAAATTCCCTCTGGCTATTAAGACTTCACTTTCCTCAGCAGCCCACGCAAGATTATGTAAAAGATGTAATGGTATACTTGGACTTCACAGGAGGCCTGTTAATGAGTTTCCATTTCCTGCTTTAGGAAGCCTTACAGAATACAGTGTCTGTGAAAGTTAGGACTCACTTTGTGGCAAGTGAGCCCAGCGTCTGACAGACCTCAGCCAAGAGACCATAATGACTAGAACAGTTAGTGGACAACATAGACTAAAGATGTAGTGTGATAAAACAATTGATAACGTGATAAAGAAGTACCAAAATCTCCACTCAAAGTTTACTTACTCTTTGTGTAAACTCTTGGAACTCATCATGTGGGCACAAAGGTACAGGACCTTGTAGACGTATGCCTTTTAATTGAGATGACTGTTCAAGTCAAGTCGGCCTAATGTTTTTTGAAACCAGACTGAATTCCCCTACCTGATCCAATCTCTCTTCTCTTTCCCTGGAATATCTTGATCTTCTTGGTATGGTCTTTTCAGTTACTTCCTATGAATCGGAAAGCTGGACATTAGCTAAGGATGATGGTAGAAGAATTCATGACTTCGAACTATGGTATTGGATAAGAGTTCTGAATATCTCATGGCCTTCCAAAATACCAAACAAATATCTCTGGAGAAGGGGCAGCCAGGCTATCCCTTAGAGGGAAGGATAATCACATGCTGTCTCACATACTTTGGGCATGCTGTCAGAAGGGGCCAGTCCTTGGGGAAACATGTCATACCTGGAAAGGTGGAGGGTCAGCAAAAAACAAAACAAAACAAAAATTCAACAAAACAAAAACAGGAAGAACCTCAATGATACAGATTGATACCGTGGCTGGAACAAAGAATTTAAGTATAGCAGGGTGTTTGGAAGCAGGAGTGGCATCCACTTCCTAAATAGCATGCCTTTGGGAACTCTGTGAACTTTGATAAATGTCAATCGTTATAGAAAGGCTTCAGGCCTTTTGTTCACAGGGTCGCTGCATGTC
The DNA here is from genome assembly GCF_000299155.1 of Elephantulus edwardii. Lineage (NCBI taxonomy): Eukaryota > Metazoa > Chordata > Mammalia > Macroscelidea > Macroscelididae > Elephantulus > Elephantulus edwardii. The sequence goes on from NW_006399853.1 coordinate 6,425,795, forward strand.
ATGCTCGACTCGACAGCAATCAACAACAATAACAGGGTGATGAGAGTGGGCAGCGTGATGGCACCTAACAACAACAGCTCCGGCAACAAGTCTTATGCCATCCCCAGTACTACTGAATCCCTACTACTACTTCCTAATTCATCTGGAAATATGTTTATCTTGTAAAAAAATTCAAATCATGAATACATGTCTACCAAGGGGCATCTCTTCATCCCTATTTTTTACTTCTATGAAATTTCTTGGAGTGTTGTCTTATGCATTTTATCTCCACTTTTTGTCTTGTCAACACACGAGGATTTTCTCATCAATGCCTTCAGTTTTCCTCCTTTACAAACAACAATAATAATGAACATCCTTATATAAATATATTTATACATCTGTTTAATTGCTCCTATAGCTGTTCTTGTTTATTGCCATCGAGTTGAACATGACTCAGAGTGTCCCTATGAACCAAAGACCGGAAGCCTTTCTACAACCATCATCATTTCTCAAAGTTCATGGATTTTCCAGAGTTATGTTGCTTAGGAAGTGGATGCCACTCCTATAGTATTCCTTACTAAAGCATTAGTATTTAAAATTGTATTTATAAAGTCAGATCAATGCTTTAAAATAATTATAATCAACCTGTGATATACTCTTTGAGATATACATATATGTTGTTGTTGATTGCTGTCGAGTTGAGCATGACTCATGGAGACCCTATGAACAAAAGGCCTGAAGCCTTTCTATAAATATCAACAGTCCTCAAAGTTCATAGTTTCCAGAGGCATGTTGTTTACGAAGTGGATACCACTCCTGCTTCCAAGTATCTCTCTCTCTCTCTCTCTCTCTCTCTCT
>NW_006399853.1:6426746-6463586 GCF_000299155.1 Elephantulus edwardii
TGTCTGTGTCTGTGTCTGTGTCTCTTTTCTGACTCTGTCTATGTTTATATCTATATCTGTGTATGTCTATGTCTATATCTATATCATCTATATCTGTATCTGTATTTATATCTATAACTATACCTTTACCTGTACCTATATCATCTACATCTATATCATCTATATATCTGTCTATGTTTATGGCTATTATATATCTATATCTATATCATCTATGTCTATATCATAGATGTCTATATAATCTATATATCATTATATATATATCTATATCATCTATATCTAAATTCATTCCTTAAATTACTTAGTTTTTCATTGTTAAAATAATGCTAGTGTACACTTAAGCTCATAAATCAGTGTTTCCAACTCTGCTCATATTCATAAGCTATATTCCTCTATGATAGGTTACTTGCTAAAGAAAAAAAAAACATTTCTAGGGCTCTTTACATGTCTTACAAAACCTTTTATAGAAAGAAATACCACCTATTTATCTTTCTATTAACACTGCGTAAATGTGCCTGTTTTGCTTCAACCTTACAAATACTGGTATTATCTTTACAAAAGATAATAATAATTTTAAATATTTTCGGAGTTGCAAAAATATGTTCTCATTAGATTAGGATGGCATCTACGTGATTTATGATATGAGCACTTTTACTACAATGTTTACTTTGAAAATGTGAACTTAGCCCAAGGTGACTGAAATATTAGGAGAGTCTTTGAGCATAAACCGATTTGGTGGCTTAGTAGTTTAAGCCCTGGAATCCTAATGAAAAGGTTTGGTGGCTCAAAATCTACAAGAAGTTGAAACTTCCTGGGCATTCTTCTCGATGAGGTGGATTGATTCAGTGACTGGGGTAATCAGGATAGATGTGTCAGAGACAGTATGAGGTTGGCACAGGATAGAGCAGGGTTTAGGGCTGTTGTCCACAGGGTCACTATGAGTCGCAGGCAACACAATGGCACATAACAACAACAACAGCAACAACAACAACAACAGGCATTCTTCTAGAGAAAGATGAGGCAGTACAGTGCTGAAAGTTATCATCCACAGCCTTGAAAACTGCCTGAGGGAGAGCTACTCTTTCCTCAAGGTTCACTCTGAGCTGGAATGTGATGGCAGTGAGTGCTTGCTTTCTTTTTTTCAGTATACTGTAAATCTTTTATTTTCAGATACATAATTTCATCTACGAGAAACTTTAAGTGAATAGAAAAAACAACAGTAAGCTGAATTAAACAATCTAGGAATTTATATAGGCATCAGAACTTAAATAAGCAAGAATTCCAGGCTTAAATATTTACCAGCTACCAGCACATTGTGTGCTTTGAAGCACAAAGAGCCACATCTGCTTTTGCAACTTTCCCCTCTGACGTCAGCAATCCTCCTTTTAATATTACTTCACTATCTTGCTTTTAGGAAAGCTATGTGTCATTTTAGCAAAATTGACTTTGCATTCAACATACATCATGGGCTACATCTCAACTAGATGTCATCTGTGTTAATTTCTTAACAGCTGAGTGAAACAACATTGTCTTTTAGAAACTTACTGAACCACTTATGCAACATTCACAAGAGAATTTCTTATACACCTTGTTCCATTAGCTCCCTCTCTGTGTGCAAGCTTGAGGCTGTAGGAATTGAAATGGAAAGTCAGGTTTTAGAGTTTTTGGTGGAATCAATATTTAAGTTGAACATCTCTGCTTGAAAAAATATAGGTTCTAAGTTGGACGATGAGCTCTTTCAAGCATAACTTCTTCTGGGTACAACTGAATCCTTCAGACAGAGATTAGTCACAACTTGCTGTTCTGTCCTCAGGAGTCAGGGATATGCATTTTTAAAATAAGTTGTAGAGCAAGGTCCAGATTAAATCTTCAAAACTCTACAAATAGTTATTTTCATGAATCCCAAGAAATATAGCCAACATTCTACTTAGACACAATAAGTGATTGCAGACTTTAGGGGTAGCTCTTGTTCAAAGAAGCATTGTCAGCTCAGACAGAGACTCCTAAGTATTTCCAAGCCACAGTTGAAGGTTAAAACTCAACTGTCACTATCCTTAGGCTTAATTTCTCAGTGATACAATTCAAATTCTGAAACAAATAGCCTTTTCTCTATCTGGAGAAAATTTTGAGGATAAGAGATTGTTAGGTTGTTATGCTGTATCGTTGAGTCAGAACTAACCCATACAGGGAAGAGTAGTAATGAGAGTTATTATAATTGCATAATGATAGAGTTATTGTAAGAATTGCATAAGAGGTGAGGTATGGTAGCCTAGTGGTAAGAAGCTGTACTGCAATCCCAGAGATGCACAGTTTGAATCCACCAGATGCTCTGCTAGAGAAGCAGAGACACTCTCCGCCCGTGGCAGTCAGATCTGATTTGATGATTCACACACAAAAAAATAATAAAAAAATTTAAAAAAAAGAATTGTATGAGATGACACATTAGTTGTGATGGTATTGGTCATCTACTAAATATGCTGGGAAGTGAAAAAAAAAAAAGAACTAACCCATAACCGACCCTCTAGTGGGTTTTCAAGAGCAGTATATTACACGAGAGGAGATTTACCATCTTTCTCCTGCAGAGAAGCTGGTGGATTCTAAGTGCATGTTTTGGGTTGGGAGCACAACTTCTTACCTCTAAGCCATGATACTGACTGAACTGTTGAAGAAGAAACATGAGCAGGAGTAAGTTAGAAAAAAAATGTGAGTACAGAAATAAGACCCACACTAGCTATTGAATCAGCAACCTTGGCCAGCCATTTGAACTGTTAGGAGTCAAGAAAATATGCCAACCCCTTCAGAATTGTATTTTACAGAGGCATGAGCAGTGTGGGCAGAATTTTACTCTGATTTCATTCTGTATCTTTGCCTTCTTATCTCTCAAGAGAATTCCTCTTAAGTCTTGAATATAAGGTTACTAAGAGGTATTATTGAAAAATACTGGAATCTTATAGTTCATCACCTTTGAACAAGTAAGCCAGACTAATCTAGAATTGTATAAAAAGAGGTAGTACAAAAAATAACTTCTGATAAGGTAAGACAAAAAGCATAATGCTTTCTTCAAATCTGATTGTTGAAGTTATGCCGAGCTGGTTCTAGTCTTGACCTGTCACTTCCAATTCACAAAGTGGAGGAAATTCCTTAGCCTTCAAGTTGGTGTTAGGTGCCAGTGAGTCACGTACAACTCAAAATTGCTCTATGAACAACAGATTGGAACCCTGTTCTATTCTGTGCCATTCTCATCATCTCCGATATTCTTAAGCCCATTGCTGCAGTCACTATGACAAACCATCTTGTCAAGGGTATTTCTTCAGCTGACCCTTCTCCTTCCCAACCATCATGTTCCTCTCCAAGGAATAGCATCTCCTACAAACATGCTCAAAGTAGGTGAGATAAAGTTTTGTCATCCTTGTCTCCAAGAAGAATTCTTGATACACTTTCTTCAAGACATATCTGTCTGGTCTTTTAGCAGTCCATGGTATATTCCGTACTCTTCCCCAATACCCCAACTCAAAGACATCAATTCTTCTGTCATTCTTGTCCATTCCCAAGCTCTCAGATACACACCAAGTGATTGCAAAGACCATGACCTGAATCAGGTATACCTTAGTTTTCAAAGTGACATCATTGTTCCTCAGAAATTTGGAGAGATCCTTGGTAGATGTGCCCCATGCTATACATCTAATGATCTCCTGACTGCTGGTACCAAGGGTGTTTTACCAAGTAAGGGGAAACTATTTACAACTTTAATCGTTTCTCCATATGATGTTACTTATCAGTCCAATGGTGATGATTTTAGTCTATTTGATATTGAGAAGAAATCCATATTGAAGTTTATAACCTTTAATTCACATGCAAAATTAGAACGAATGAGAGTTCATCTAAGACTTTTGAAAACCAATTAAATTACATAAATTTGTATAACCCAGGACTCTCTGTCTATGTGAATATTCAGTTTGGTCCCTTTCAACCTTGTAAAAATATGTCTTTTTAAAAAACAATATGTTTCTTACTAGCACTATTGTAAGAGTCCCTAAGCACCTGTTAGATGGGATGTTGATACAGGTGGGATGACAAGTAAAGATACGATTGTTTCCTGGATCAGTACAAATATTTTTTTTAAAAAATCAAACATTTAAAAGAAGTACAGTGTCTCCTAGAAATGCTGGCAATGCTGGGGAAATAACATTTTACAACTTGGACAGCTGTCACTTTGTTGTTGTTGTTGTTATGTTCCATCGAGTTGCTTGCGACTCTTAGAGACCCTGTGTACAAGAGCCATAAATGCCATTCTATCCTGTGTCAACCTTGCCGTTTCAAACACACCACTCATTCCCACCACTTCAGTCACAGAATTGATCCATCTCATCGAAGGTCTTCCTCTCCTGCACCGTCCCGTCCCTCCACTCTGCCAAACATGAAGTCCCTCTCCAAGGACCAGTCCCTCCTTGCAACTTGCCCAAATTATGTCAGACGAAACTTCAGAATCCTGGACTCCAAAGAGCATTCTGGCTTCACCTTCGTCAGGACAAACCTGTTTGTTCTCCTAGCAGTCCATGGTATATTCAACACTTGTCTCCAGCACCACAGCTCAAAGGCATCAATTATCTTTCTATCATCCCTAGTCACTATCCAACTCTCTGATGCATAGCACGTAATTGCGAAGACTATAGCCAGGATGCAGGGGCACCTTCATCTCTCGCCTGACATCATTAAAAATCTTGAAGCAATATTGAGATACTGTGACAAGGAGGTTTTTCACTGACCTATGACATCTTGGGCTCCCAGTAATCTCAGAAACTTCTGAATATATTTATGACAGATTGCCTGCATGTCTTTTAGAAACACCCCCACCCCACCCCAGTCCCGTTTTTCCGGGTCCATTGATTAGACCATGAATGCTCACTGGTTCATAATTCATTGTATTTTAATACCAGATCGAAGCTAAGTAATTGGTAAGGACAGACTTTGAGTTGAGTGCTATTTCTCTGCGCTCTGAGTAATCAAGTAGGTCTGTGCTGTGGATGCTACACTCTACATGATCTGATAACTTCACAATTCAGAAATTATATGGAGGTGACAACCACAAACACCTCTTCCTGAATCTTAACATAGAATCAGAATCTCAGCCTATATGACTAAGGACTCTGCATATTTAAACACTTACCAAGCAAGTATTAGCCAATGAAGCTGTAGAAATATTGCATTTAATGGAATTTTATAAACCTTTACTAAGCTCCTACAAAATTGTACAGATATGTCTAATCTTTAGAGATATAGAGATAAGAAATATAATTCATTTCCTTCAGGATCTTCTAGTTTAAAGGGAGAAATGAAAAATAAATAGACCTTGATAGTATAGTGTAATAAATACTTGTAGAAGCATCTCATAGGGGAAATGGTTACATTGGCCAGTGATAGGTTTAAAGTAACAGAGGAGCATACACATTTGAAAGTGCTAATAGTTATTTTTAAACTTAGAACTCATTAAATGGGTCAGGATTCAAAGATTGTGTATTGAGGTCAATCTTTGGATATGAAACGTGATGAGTTAAAGTGGGGTGGGGACATGTAAAAGAGAGATTGACATAAAAAAAGAATAATGACAAATCTTTGGAAAAGGTTTCTTATCTGACATTTTTCTTCTGTAGAAAAATGTGCCCCAAATAGTGAACCAGTTTTTAGCATAACAAGGTAAGAGCCTTAAACGTCGTATTACTTATTTCTTTGACAAAACTTTGAAAGTGGTTTTCCTAATCTGTTACATTTCAAAATTGCTATCTTTAAGGTGAGTATGATATATAACTGGAATAGCCAAAATACATAATAGTTTATTTTCAAAGTATACCTTAAGAGTTTTATGGTTCTATTTTTATTCTATATTAGGTATTTTGCTGCATTCAGTTATAGTAAACAAAATCAATTCCATGGCTACATAAAGATCTATCTGTATATAAAGATCAAAACTACCCTCTGCTTACTATTCTGTGTCACCACTTAATATTTTTATCAAAGTGTTGTTACAATGTTTATGATGACACTGGCGGAGACAGAATAAAAAGTTGAAATATTTCTGAACAAAGTAAGTAAAGAACGAACAACCTTAAATGCATTTCATGAAGCTCTTCTGTTTTCCCTACCTTTATCACTGTGCTATCAGGGTCTTTCTTTTTTCCATTAAACTAGAGGATTCTGAAATAAAGCAATGATATTGTTTTGGAAGGAATTTTATTATTATATAAGGGGGAAAGCATATTCTCTTCTTAAATGGTATTTCATGGTATTGATTTCAAATAAAGTTCCCATTTAATAACACTTTTACTAAGTGTGCTCTGTTATTGGTCACTGTATTTTCACGATGAGTCAACTTTGTCATTATTTCTGTCCTGTGTGTTCTGTTCTGTTGACCCAGCTTTCCTTCCCCACTTTGCTGTCTCGTCTTTGCTTTTGGGCAAATGTTGGCTGATGGGTCTTACATGGCTAGTAGTGTAAGCAGTAACTTTACAAAAAAATGATAGTGTTTGTTTTATAAGTCAAAGTATTATTAGGCTAAAAGGTGACTTGGAGAAAAAAGTGTCAATTCTAAGTGTAAAGCTCTACTTAGGCAATCATCTTGGAGGCTGGGGATAGTCCTCATCCATGGTGTTTATCAACCCAAGAAGCCTGCCCATTTTTAGGAATTTGATTTTTGTCTTCCTTTTCTTTTCTCCCACTGTCCTCAGGATCTTCTATTTTGTCACTGTTCAGAACAGTCAGGAGTGGTGGTCAGGCATCATCTGTTTCTCAGGTTCAAAAAGTCGGCGTTCCTGTGGGCTGTTTGTCCTATGAACTAGTCTTCTTTGGGGTGTTTTGTTGTTGGTTTTGTTTTTATTTTTTATTTTCTTCATTCTCTTTTGCTCCAAATGAGTGTAAAACAATCGTTTTGTCTGAGATGAAAACTCATAAGGTTTTAGAAATCCAGACATGACTCATCCAACTCAGATGCAGAAAATAGTCTCTTGTTGTTGTGAAGACCCTACGAGTTGAACAGGACTCATAGTGACCTTATGAACAACAAGATCAAAACCTTGTCCTATCATATACCTTCCTCACCGTCTCCATGCTCCAGCGCATTGTTGCGGTCACTGTGTCAATTAAACTCATTTAGAATCTTCCTTCGAATGCTTGAAGCCTCACTTTTTGCTGCATCGTGTTTTATTCCAAAAACTGGTTCTTCCTGACGAAAACCATTTACAAGAACCTTTTTTTCCTCTTGGGTAATATTTAAGTCAAATAGACCATTTAATGCTTTGCTATTAGCTTGATATGCATTTTTAGGTGTATTATGGTAAACGGAAAAGCTATTGTTTGAAATTTAGAAAATCTGGGTATCTATTTTATCTTTTAAATATATCAACTGTTTGATGCTATATAAATAGTCACCCTTCACTTCTTCATCTATAAATATAAAATATAGATCTCGGAGACTCAAAAATGCTCAATAAAAGTAAGTCAACCAGTAAAATCAGCAGGCATCTAATATTCAAAATGTTTTTATCATAAATATTTAAAGGTCCAATACTGTCTTCAAAGTACTCATAGATTGTATTTCCAATTCATGTGATTATCAGGTTAATTATGAAATAAAACAAATACCAAACAGTGCTTTCTATCCTGTGTAACATACAGCCTGACCTATGATCTCCTAGATTTCGTTTGTTTTTAATCTGGAAGCAGGAGCGGCATCCACTTCCGAAATGGCTTGCCTCCAGAAACTCTATGTACGAACAGTGCTCAGGCAGTTTGTTCATAGGGTCGCTATGAGTTGTCTACGACTCGACGGCATTAAACAACAACAACAACAATTTTTAAATATCTATCTTCATAAGTATAAATAGATAATGCAAAGTGTCTTGAGCCTTAAGATTGCATTTTTGTTACAGGCACATTCAGAGGTATTAAAACATTTTTGAGAATATAGGTGTCTACAGCTGCTCCATGGTAGAAAGATGGGCAATCTCCTCCCGTGCTATTAATTGCCTCTGAAAACTTGCTGGAGGGTCAACTACGGGTCATTTCTGACTCGATGGTAAACAACGTATATATGTATGCATATTTTTTTGCAAAGTGAAGAGTTGTTTTGATTTATACAGCTCTGCTTTTATCTGGCATACGCATAAGCATTAAGTGTGTATACAGGAACAAACGTGAAATAAATATGAATGACAAGTATGAAAATATACTGAGGACATTTTATAAGCTTCAGCAAAACATGTATGTTTTTAAATCTGAATCAATGTATAGATTATAAGCTTTCTAACTAGCTTGCTTTTAATAACAAATCATAGGTTAAGTCAAAGCTTCCAAATATATCAGAGGATAAGAAGGCATGAGCAGAAATCTGCAAAATTAGGAGAATGTATAAAATCTTTCCTTGAGATTTTTCTTTCCGGCAGTTTTCCAATGAGTTTCTCTGCGTAAAAGGATTTCACTGAGAAATGCAGGACAAACATGGGCGATTCCAGCAATTCTCAATTGTTTTACATTTTGACATTTGTATTTTATAAATTTGGGGAGGACGAGGGCACCATACCCAACAGTGTCCCTTGTAGAAAAGAACGCTAGTGTGACAAATTATGTTGTATTATGTACGCCCTGCTGCAGTGCCCCAAATGATTACATTGACCGTGTATTAATGTATTGTTGTCATTGTTGAGTCGACTGTGACTCATAGTGACTCTATGAACAGTAGCTCGGAAAGCTGCCCTATCCAGAGCCAATCTCACTGTCTGTGACACATCTGAGCCCATTGCCACAGTTAACTGTGCCAATCCATCTCATCCAAGGTCTTCCTCTTCTGCGCTTATCCATAATACAAGAAGCCATGTTAAAAGTATTCTCATTCTTTCAGACTAAAAGGAATTTTCCAAAAGGTAATTTTTAAATCCAATTTGTTAATACAAATTTTCCACTGTTGTTCTGAGGGTCCTTCTTTGATCCCTAAATAGAGGGTTAAATGATTTTAAAAAGACAATTTTTATTTACTCTATAAGCAGCCATTGAATTTTTTAGTTGTAGTAAGAGGACCAGAAGCTCTAACAGTCCTGGCTCTACAACAGACAAATGGCAAATAACTTCCCTTGGCTTTGCTTTTTAGGTGACAAGTCTTTATAAACCTAAAATTAAAGATATACACCCATACCTTTTCAGTGGTTTAAAATCCTGACTTGTGAAACAGATATGTCTTGTCTTATAAGCAGGGAGATGGCAAAACTCTGTTACAGTCTAACACAGGAATGAAAAAGGCAGGTACAAGCTCATGATTGGAAAATAATTGCTGCTGGCAATACTCTCTCAGGAAGTAATCTGAAAAGTAAGCTTTTTCTGCCTATCTCTGGGAAGAAATGCAATCATTCTGCAACAAGGTGTTAAACTAATTACTCTTGGCTTTCCATTCAGTGACTTTCAGTGGTTTTTGTATGATATTTACGCTGATATTTACTCTTTTAGACAATGTGTTAATGCTAGCCAAATATTGTTTTAGTGGCTGAATAAAAAGCACAGTGACAATTTTATTCCCTCTGTTCTTTCTTTTATAAACAGCTCTATATAAGCTGTTCTGCTGAACTTCATTCGACTAGCCATGTATACTCACATATTAGATTCACAGAATTTTAAAGATGAAGAGAGACGCTGGGAGGTAATTTACTTTCTTTCCCTCAGCAACAGGCACTGTTTTCAAGCCACTGTCAGTTGACCTGGAAACCTGGTGTGTATAATAGGTGTGGGGTCAGCGGGGTGGAAGGCCCTCAGGAAAATGGATTGATACAGTGACTGCAGCAATGGGCTCAAGTGTGACAGAGTTGATAAAGATGGCACAAGATGGGACAGGGATCAGATCTGTTGTTCTCAACTCAACATTACTTAACAAAAACAATGGATCAGCACAGAGCTATTTTTCTTGACAAATATAGAGGGTTTGGGATAAACTGAAAACTCAACCCTTCTCAGCAACACACGTTAATAGACTGAATTTAAAATCATGGATTCCCATTCAGCCTTTTAAATAGATAAAGGGGGAAATGCCAAAGCCAAAGAAAGGCATTTCCCTACGTCTGTGGTGGATCCAGAACTAGTAGAGTTTCCAGTTCTCTGCTGAAGCCTCTTTCCCAGCTCATCCTGTGTTTGTGTCTCCAATCACCCTGGGGTGTGGGGGCGTCCTTGTGCTATTCCTTCTTCCTTCCTCAAGACTTCTTTCAATCTTTCACAGGTTTGTAAATGGCATCAAAGTCACTTTGAAATTATTCTGAATTTAATGGCGAAGATAAGATTTTTTTTAAAAAGGAAAGAAAATATGTTGTTAATAGATTGAGTTCATCATCATTCATGTCAACCCTATGAACAACAGATCTAAACCTTGTCCTATCCTGTGCCATCCTCGTAATTGATGGCACACTTGAGCCCACTACAGCAGTCACTGTGTCAGTCCGTCTGGTTGAGGGTCTTCCTCTCTTTCACCGACCCTCCACCTTTCCAAGCATGATGTTCATCTCCAAGGAATAACCTCACATAACAACGTTCTCAGAGTATGTGAGATGAAGCTTTGTCATCCTTTCCTCCAAGAAACATTCTTTTTGCACTTTCTCTAAGATGTTTCTGTTCTTTTAAGCAATCCTTGAGATATTCAGTATTCTTTTTCAATAGCCCAGTTCAAAGGCATCAATTCTTCTTCTGTCATCCTTATTCACTGTCCAGATCTCAGATGAATAACAAGTGACTGAAATGACCACTGACTGAATCAGATATACCCTTAGTCTCCAGTAATTTTGAGAAGTCTCTGAGAGCAGACTCGCCCTATGCAATATGTCTCCTGAACTCCTGACTACTGGTAACTAGGGTGTTGACTGTGGATCCAAGAAGATGAAATCATTGACAGCTTTAGTCTTTTCTCCATCTATCAAGATGTTGCTTATCAGTCTACTGGTGAGGACTTCTGTCCTCTTGATATTGAGATACTATCCGTATTGAAAGCTGTAGTAGTTGATATTCAGTAGTAAGCATTACAAATCCTCAGTTTTATCAAGCAAGATTGTGTTATCTGTATAACACAAAAAACTTAAATTATATAGGTCTTTTACTATTTATGATGCCTCTTGAATTATCAATGAGTTCTTTTTTAAAGGTATAATGACCAGCCCTCTTGGCAAGGATGTTCTTTTTCGATATTTTAAATTTGATGTATATTAAAAAATGAACGAACAAATGGAAAAGGATTAGAGGTATATATCAATATTTTCATAAGTATTTAATGTTTTGGCATGTTTGCTTTCAATATTTTTTAAATTTTCATAAAAATAATTCTAGTATTTCTATGAAAATGCTTCCATAGTTGTTATGTACCTTCATTGATTTGGTGGTGAGGTAGCATCGAGCTGGAATCAACCTATTGCTGACCCTCCAGTGGGTTTTCAGAGACAATTAACCACACAGGAGGAGAATGTTCGTTTTTCTTCCACTGATCAACTGATGGATTCGATCTGTGTGCCTTTGGGTTGGCAGCACAACTCATTACCACTAAGCCACCAGAGTTCCTTATGGGACCGCAGCTTTACTACAATGCACAACAAGCTTATGAACAGATTCAACTTTTCCTTGTTCTGTGTTATCTTAATGACCTCTGACATTTTGATTCCATTGTTAATAATAACTGTGTCACTCTGTCTTGTTGAGAATCTTCCTCTTAATTCATGGGAAGTCAAAAGTTCTGCAAATCATCCTACTCCAAAAATATTAATCTTAAATTAGCAAAACCCTAAGTGCCTTTCTATGTATATAAGAGTGTTGTTGTGTACGGTTGAGTTGGAACCAACACATAGCTGACCCTCTGGTGAGTTTTCAGTCTGAGAGAAGATTGTCCATCCTTCTCCCATGGAGTGGTAGCTGATGCATTCAAACCATGTGCCTTCAGGATTACAGTACAGCTCCTGGCCACTAGGCCACCAGTGCTCCCGTACGTCAGTAGTTATATCAGTGGTTAAGTAGACATATGTTTATAACAGTACCGTTCTGCTGTCAATGCTGATTTTAGCCTTTTAAAGATCATTTTTAAAATAAGGGATAGTTGATTAAATATCTATTTTGAAAGATCTTCTCATCTTTCATAGCAGACCTTAGCATTGTCATTCTTCCTATCTTTCTACCATCCTATGGTTCATAGAGTTCTGGTAGCCAAGCAGTAAGGAGTGCTGCTGCCTTGAAGGCACTTGGTTTGAATCCAAGATAAAGATGGACAGTCCCCTTTGGTGTGATGTACAGGAAAACCCTTCGGAGGATCAGCTATGAATCTTTTTTTGACTCAGTGGCGCACAACAACAACATCAACAGATACCACAACTATACAAGTGTCTAACAATAGCATTCTAGTCCTCAATCAATAATTTCATAGTGTTGGGGCTTGCTTCTTATTACAAGTACTTAGAGATGGCCATTCAAATTTGCCATCACATTTAATTTTTAATGTTGCTGTATGAGACAGTGGCATCTTGTTTTATTGTCTTTTGCTTTATGGTGATTCACATACTTCACAATTTTTATGACTTCACAGTTTGTATCCAAGTCGTTCTAAGTAAGACTATCAGCACTCTTTATTAATTACATTAGTTACCTTCATGTCTCTGTGCTTCGTTTTATCAGTTCTCATATTTTGAACTTTTTTATATCCTGTTGTCATTAGGTGCCTTCAACTCAACTAAGACTCATAGCAACCCGGTGAACAATAAGCTCAAGGAACAATGAAACTTCCATGTTGGGCACCTTCCTCATGATGTGCTGGTGCACATTCAGTGGATGACTGTAGATATACAACCTTTATATGTATTTTAAAACCACAAAGTCGATGTGACTCCCTTTATTGCAATGCCCTTTTATTGTGATTGTCTAGATCCAGACTAGTAATATCTGCCAGTTAGGTCTGAACTCCTAATTGCCTGGAGTTGGGCACCATGACTTTTTCCAAACACACCATATTTTCTGAGTACTTTCCTAACTGAGATTGTGGCTTTTTAAGTAAAATGTCATATGTAGTATTCTTGGATAGCAGTTTTTCCCCTCAGAGCAATGTGGTTATTGCTTCCTCTAGCATAAAATATAACAGCACGGGAATCTGATCTCCATCACCTAGTGTAGGTGTGTTGGGGTTTTGTTTTGTTCGGGTGTTTTTTTTAAATTTTTATGTTTTGATGCTAAAAAAAGTATCCATGTGTTTCAAAAGTATAAAGAAGATATGTTTCACTATTTAGAGTTCTGTATTTTGTGTTCTGGGAACACGATTTCTACTTTCAGTCTGAAGATTCAAGTTTTAAGACAAATACCCCAATATCTTAGATACCCTTTCTGTCTAATTTTGAGATTGCCAAAGGACAAACAAATCTGTCTTAAAGGAAGTGCAGCCAGAAGCTCCCTAGAAGCTGGAGGAACTTTGTCTCGCATATTTCAACATGTTGTCAGGAGGGATCAGTCTTTAGAAAAAAAGACATCCTGGGACAGGATGAGGATTAGAGAAAAAGAAGAAGTTTCCACAAGATGATTGACACAAGAACTGTGACAATGGGCTTGAATTTATCAGAGACGATGGGGATGGTGCTGGATTGGGTAAGATCTATTGTTCACAGGATTGCTATCACTTGATCACTTGTAGTGGACCAGATGGAACCTAAAAACAACAACAACATGTCAATAATGCCTGGCTGTTGTGTTTTTGTTTTGTTTGTTTCTTTGTTTTTTAAATTATCATCTTTGTCCTTAAAAAACTCAAAAAAAACAACAAAACCAAAAAGCCTAGCCCTAATGTATTTGTCTTTTCTCTACTTTCACTATGATTATTCTTTCCCTTCTGTTGTTAATATGATCATTGGCAATGTCTATTATGTTACTTGCACTCTTGAGTGTATGCTCTGGTTCTCTAATGATGTTGTCTTTGTCTTTCATTTGTCACCTCAGCTGTTACCTGCATTTTCATTCTACTTTGTTGAGTTATCTCTGGCCTTTGACCTGTGGTTCTATGGAACTCTTTTTCATATTAAGTTAATCCATTGTGAGAACCTATGTGAAGAGTTTTCTTCTATCTCCTCTATGTTTTTGTAGGTAGAATGGTTTGTTTCCTATGTTACGTAAATCTCCCTTATCCTTCTCTCTCACTGTTGTTGGATATAGTATATCATATCCATACATAGCACTCTATGCTTGTAGTTTTCACCTTAGTCATGTGTGGATAATGCTCTCCAGACCTTCTATTTGCTATAATAGAGAAGAGGCTATGTTTAGTTTAATTACCAGGCACAGGATCACTTATATTGCAACCGGCAAGCTGATAGCAGAACAAACAAGTTCGTCCTGGAGAGGGTGAAACCAGGCTGCTCCTTGGAGGCAAGGATTCTAAAGCTTCATCTGACATACTTTGGACATGTTGCAAGGAGGGACCAGACCTTAAAGAGGGATGTCATGCTTGGGCGTAGTGGAGAGACAGCACAGGAGAGGAAGACCCTCTATGAGGTGGATTGATTCCATCACTGGGAAAATGAGGGTCGGAGTGTCACAGTCAGTAAGACTAGCAGGGTTTAGGATTGTTTCCATAGAGTCACTATGAGTCGCAGGCGACTCAACAGCACAAAACAACAACAAGCTGAATAATAAAGGTCTGACCCATTTTGAGCAAGGCGAAGCATTCTGGAGAAATGAATCAAGGTGAAGCAGTCTTCACCCTGTTTAGAATATTCAACATTATGCTTGATGCTTCTTGCTATTCCCATTTGTGAGTGAGAAGGTTTCCTCGGGTTTGGGATCAATTCTTCAATTCACTGATCGACTGAGAATCTTCCCTTAAATCAGTGTCTGACCTCAATCTGCATTTCTCCACAACAGCCATTACAGTCTGTCCTCATTTAGAGAAAGAAAAAAAAAACAAACACAAAAAAACCCCCCAAAAAAACCAAACCAACAAACCCCAACAACCTAGGCTGACCATTGTGTTTTCATTGATTCCGTTGTGAAGGCGTTTAGTTAGGATTCCTAGGTTTTTCTCCAAAATCTGGAAAATTTTCTGGGAATCGAGAACAGTTAAGGAACCATATTTTCTTCAACTACTTCTTGCTGCTCCAGAAACCTGTATTTTTTTATTAAAAAAAAAAAAGCACAGAGTGGACATTTAGACTATATTATTTTCTTCTTATATTAGCTGATTATTTTTTATATGTAAGAGGGTGTACTGGGATATACTCTTCATTTCAAAAGGTTTTGGGAGAAAATAATCTGTATTAAAGTCCATTATCTCCTCAGGTATGTCTTTTTGCTTAAACATTATCTCATAAACTATCAACTAGTAACAAAACTACAGAAATCCAAATAAGAAACTTTTCAATGTACAATAGTATAAAATATATAGAATTGGCTATCATGCATGACAAAAACACTTTTTTTTTGGAGTTCTAAAATGTCTACACTTTCTCCTTTCAAATTACTAGCAGAATATATCAGGAGGTAGCTGACTGAGGAGAGATGACTCAAATTTCCATCATGGTGCAGTACTGGTAGTGCATAATTTCTTTTGGATTCTTACTATTGCCATTATTGCTATTGCCGTTATTGTACAACACACACAAATTAACATTTATGTAATTTTCTTCAAAAATTCACATTAAAAATTTGACATCAACGTTAATGAATTGTAGATGTATGAATGGGTGTTTGTGTAGTGGATTATGTGTTATATTGCTAATCAAAATATTAACGTTTGAATCCACACCTGAGGGAGAATGATGAGGCAATCAGTGTCTTCCATTAAAGGTTCAAATCCTCAGAAAGGCAATGGAGGGTTCTCAAGAGGGAGACGTTATTTGAAATATATGCATACATGTGTCTATGAACCTATATATATATATACATTCACATAAATTTTTAAACACACCACATTTATATCCGTACCCTAAGAACAAAGGTAGATTTGCAGCCTCTGAAAATCCATGGGAAGGTCAGCTATGAGTCACTTCTGAGTCAACAGCATATAACAGCAACACTATATGCAATTACACAAATGAACAAGTATGTATAAATGCATGTATATTGTTGTTGTGTGATGTATGAATACATATACACACAAATGCACATGTATGTTGATATGTTATGTACCGTCAAGTTCACTATGACTCAGGGTGATCCCATTAGCAATACCTCTGAACCTTGCCTTATCCTGAGCCAATTGCACCATCCCTGACACACTTGTCCCCATTGCCACAATCACTGGGTAAAGTGTGTGTGTGTGTGTGTGTGTTTATATCTGTACTTGTAGTTATTGTTGTTAGGTGTCACTGAGACAAATATGTCTCCTAATGACCCTATACCACAGAGCTCAAACTTGTCCTATCTTGTGCCACCCTCACAGTCTCCAGGTATGTTCCAGGCCATTGTTATGATCTGCAGTGACTCATTTCATCCTAGTTAGGGTCTGTCCCTCTTCCTGTGACCCTCCGCCTTCCAAGCATGATGTCTTTCTCTAAGGACTTGCCCTCCTGAAAGCAGCCTTATTGTACGTGAAACAACGTTTCCCCGTACTTGTCTCTAAGGAGCACCCTCGTTACCGTTCCTCCAAACAGACTGACTTGTTCTTTTGGAAGTCCAAGAGGCATAAAGTACTCTTCTCCATCAGCACAACTCAAAAGCATCATTAAGTCTTCATCTGCCATCCTTATCCACTGTCTAATTTCCAGATGCATATGAAGTAATTAAAACAAAACAAACCAAAATAAACTGTGGCTTGGATCAGTTGTACCTAAGTTTTTTAACTGAGATCTTTGCATTTTAGCACTTTGACATATGACAGCAGACTTTCTCAATGCCTTTCTCAATACCTGTTCTGATTTCTTGGCTCCTAGTGCCAAGGACACTGACGCTGGATCCAAGCAAGGTGAAATAATTGACAATTTCAAGTCAAAAGAGCTAATGAACTATTTGAAGAACAGCCTCCATCATCCTGATAACAGAAGTACTAGATGATTCTCAGCTATATAAGCTCATTTGATAGGGACCACAGTGGGTTCAGAACAGAATGATAGACTGGCTAACGGTAAAGGTGGTTAGTAGTTAAGGTACCATGAATTCCAATTGCATTGATTATAAACAATCAAACAAAACAAAAACGACCAGAAAACTAAGAGGGATAAAATAAAGGTGAGTTGTAATGTAAATGCAATCCGTTCTACTTATTTCCTAGAAAAAAAGATGACGAGATACTATGATATTTTTTATATTTGGCAGACAAAATTATTTCTAGTAAAGAAAAAAGAAATGAAAATTGTCAAGATATTTCTTAAATTAGTTTCAATATATATAAAGATCTCCAAAATAAAGGTTGAGAATCAGATGCTTTCCATATCTGAAAACAGAACAGAATTTTTTAAATAAGATGAGAATTTCTTGGCAAGGCGTGTTCATAATTTGCAGTGCTAATGTAGCATATAGAAAATAAAATTGGGAAATTCTAACATCCTTAAGATGGTTAAAACTTTGCCATTGCCAATGTTCTCAGAATAGCTGATAGCTTTGTGGTTAGGACATCCTGTTGAAACTCTATGGAGCTCCTTAACTTTGTCCTGTAGTCTCACTACAAGACAGAATCAATCCAATGACAGAATACTACCATCCTGTTATTGTAATTCATATTAACTGCAGTTGAAAAGCTTACCTTTTCTGTTTCTGTTAATGTTTCTTTAAAGTATCTGTTTCTGTTTCTTTAAAGAATTTTTCCTTTATTTTTACATCTAACAAAGGAACAAGTTAAAAAGAGGCTAAGAAACTATTCCAGTGGGATAATTTTGACGGTTTCTTCACTTCCTTTCTTCCTCCTTACCTTGGCCCCCCACTTTCTGTAAAACTTGGAAATAGCAGAAACCCTCCACTGTTATAAATCATGCCATTATAAAGTTGACTACTTAGAAATATGAACTTTGGATCACTGTATAGACTGTTAAATTTGATTCTTATTACCTATTGTTAAATAAACTCTGAAACACACACACAAAAAGCTTACCTTTATTTCTTTAATATTGCTCCTCACTTAGCGTTCTTGTAGCCATTTTTCTTTTGGAGCCAGAAAATAACTGTATGCTAAGGGGTTGGCTTATAAGGACTGAACTTCACTTAACCAGCTCATCTAATAAATATTTATTGAGCACCTCTCCCACGCTTGGCCTTGAGGACACGAAGATAGATAAGGCTGTCTCTGTCCTTAAGAAGTTAATAGGTGAGTAAGTTCACATCCAGATTGATGCCACAAAGAATGAATTACTGTTGAGTCAACGGCTTTTCTGTCATGTGCTTTTCAGTAGTGATATATTTATGCCTTCTTGAGAAAAAAAGAAAGAATGGAAGATCCCACTTAGGCTCACACATATGTTAGGAAATAAGGTAACACATAATCCACGAGTTATTAAAAATATCCAGATACCTTCTTTTTTTATGAAAATTATCGCTGTAGAAGTAGATAAGAAAGCCTCTTCTAAAATAACAAATGTTCAGAATAAAATTCACAATTTCTCAAGAACAATAGGAGTGCCAGTCAATATTAATACAACCAATCTCAAATGGGATTTTGTGTCTAAAATGAAACATATTTTAGCCACTTAATGTGGCCAAAACAAACTTTAAATTTTAGGAGAGTGCAGAAAAAACATTTGTGAGATATACTTTAAATGGAGACTAGAAGACGGATGTCTGCATTCACTTTTACCTTTAGAGAAAGACAGAGGACTAGATAGGAGAGAATAAACTAGAAAGAAAAAAAATCAAGCCAACTTTAAGTCATTTTTCAAATTAGAAAGGACCTGGAGAAAGAAGGACTAGAATTGATATAACATGTATCACATGAGCTTCTCATTTAAAAATAATGAAGCGGGGAGGGCAGTGAATGGAGGAGAAATAAGTCTATTTTAATTTGGTTTTGGAAGAGTGAAAACTGTGGAGGGAAAACTGTGTCTAACCTATGATTTGATCAATCCATCAGCAGTATTACTCCACAAAACCATCACTTGATATACCTCACTTCATATATGAGCCTGGCTTGTGGTGCAGCGGTTAAGCACTTGGCTTGATGCTGGTGGGCAGGTCTCCCATTCAAGCCCAACAACAGTCAGTACACAGGAGAAAGGAGTGATAATTTGCTTCTGTGAATTTACTGCATTGGAAACTATAGGGTATTTCTATCCTGCCAGGTCAATTGCTGTGAGTTGGGATCAACGAGATAATGAGATGTTGTCTCCAAACCAACTTTTGGTGTTGAGTGATTTCTTTTGAATGAACTTAATGCGATTATGCAGGAAGCCACCATGACCTTTTATTTTTTAATTTTTTTTTAAATTTTTATTTTAAGGTAGCTTTAACCATTGCTGTAGTTCTACTAATTGTACTTGAAGGAACCCATTTGTTTTGAGTGGAGTGATGGCCCAATTTGGTAGTAAACTCATCTTTTGTATTTGTAATGGAGACGGGACAATGTAGTGGTTAAGGGCTTGACCACCACCAATCAAAGCATTTGCAGTCTGAACCTATAAGAAGCTCCATGAGAGTACAGCCCTGATGGTCTACTCCAGTAGGTGAAGATTCCTGTTGTTATGTAACTTCGAGTTAGGACTGACCTATGACTGACAAACCAGGGGATTTTTAGACTTGGTAAATCTCAAGGGAGGAGACAGATGATGGATTCGAACCATGTTCTGTGGTTTGGTAGCACAGCTTCTGACCTCTAGGCCGCCAGAACTCCCTCTATGAAGATTATAGCCTAGGAAACATCATGGGGCAGTTCTGATCTTGCAGAAGTTCACTCTGAGCTTGAACCAACTAAATTACACATAATAACAACAGTGGCATCATCATCTTTGATATATGAGTTAAAGAGAATACTGATGAACTTAAAGGCACTATTTCAGCAATCAATGTGCTTTCCTCAGAGTGCTTCTAGGTGGCTTTCCAGTGTGCTCAAGGTAGAATTGCAGAGTTGCAACCATTCAAGGACTGCACTACTTTGCAATCTTCTAAAACAACAGCCCATAAGAAAACAGATAGGTCTGTCTTGGAGAGGGTGAAACCGAGTTTCTCCTTAGAGTTTAGGATTTTGAAGATTCATCTCACATACTTGGGGCATGTGGCCAGGAGAGACCGGCCCTTGGAGAAGGACCTCATTCTTGGAAAGGTGGACAGACAGCACAGGAGAGGGAGACCAGGATGAGATGGATGGATACAGTAA
Organism: Elephantulus edwardii; assembly: GCF_000299155.1. Lineage (NCBI taxonomy): Eukaryota > Metazoa > Chordata > Mammalia > Macroscelidea > Macroscelididae > Elephantulus > Elephantulus edwardii. The sequence goes on from NW_006399853.1 coordinate 6,447,013, forward strand.
CTGGAACAGTGAGGGGATAAGTGTGTCAGAATGAATGAGACTGGTTCAGGACAGGGCAGGGTTCAGAGCTGCTGTACATAGGGTGGTTATGGGTTGCAAGTGACTCGACAGCACATAACAACAGCAATAGGTGTTTTTTATTCATATTGAACTTTCATCTGCATGGTGTATGCTGCTTAATGTCAGTTGAGATTACTTGTCCTGTTCTAAATGAATTTCTTTGTGATCTCTGAGATCAAGAGTACAGTGTGTGATTAGGTTGCTAGTCAAAATGTCAGTAGGTAGTTTGAAACCACTGGCCACTCCTCTGGAAAAAGATTGAAGGCCATCTTCCAAAATTATTTTCAGCCCAGGAAGTCTGGTGGGTTGCTGCATAAGGGAATCTGCTTGGAATCAGTGGATATGGAGTTTAAAAGATCTGTAAAATCGTATATGTATAGCCTATTTTCAATATCAAGCTTAAGGAGTAATATCAGTTATCTGTTATAAAGCAATATATTAACTTTGGCCTTGTTCATGGGAAGTTGTGTTGATAACACAAAGGCCTCATCTCTCTGATGGTTCAAATCCACCAGTGATGACTTGGGAGAGAAATGAGCAATCTATCCTCATGCAATTTGCAGCCTCAATAATCCAATGGAAGGTCAGTTTCATGGTAATGAGTTTAAGTTTTGATTTATTACTTACCTAAACAATTGGAGAGTGTTCTAGTGGTCAAGTACTATAGTCCTTAATGAGTTGTGTTGGCAACCCACTTACTGCGAGTCTCCACGGTTCCCATTTCCTTAGCTGCTTCTCAGCAGAAATATGGTCAGTCTCCTCCTGTTATGTTTTATAGCCTCAGAACATTGAAAGGTAGTGTGATCTGAAACTGACTAGTGACAATGAGTTTCTGAATTGAGTAACTAGAAAAAGATACCTAAAAAACTGACCAGAAGGTGAAAAAGAGTAAAATCCCAGGAAAGTTGGAGGGTCAAAATGAAATGTTGTGGAAATAAAAGTGTGCGGTAGTTGTGAGATAAAATACATAACGCTACTGACGTTGTTTGTGGTAACTCTTTGGAGGTTCAAAACACATTTGACTCTTAAAAAAATCCGTTATTAATAAAGCATATAATCTCAGAAGACATTTCCATAAAATTAAGGGGAAAAGCATTTGTGTATAATCTATGCACATCCTTCTGTGTAAAGAATTTGTTCTTATTGTTAAATGCTTTCTGGTCAACACTACTTTGAAGCGATCCTGTTTACTGCAGAACTCAGCTCTGCCCAATTCTGTTCCATCTTCACAATCTCTGCTGTGCTTAGGTTCATTGTTCCTGTGGCAATCTAGCTCTTTGAAAGTCTCCCTCTCCTTCACTGACCCTCCACTTTTCCAAGCATGATGTGCTTTTCCAAGGACTCACCTCTCCTGACAACATGCCAAAGTTTGTGAGAGGAAATCTCATCATCCTTGTTTCTATGGAAGATAATAGCCAATACAAACTAATTCCATCTGTTGTTGTTGTTGTTATGTGCCGTCGAGTAATTTGCGACTCATAGCGACCCTATGTACAACAGCCCTAAACCCTGCTCTGTCCTGTGCCAATCTCATTTACTCTGACACACCCATCCTGATTACACCAGTCACTGAATCAATCCACCTCATAGAGGGTCTTCTCCTCCTGCACTGTCCCTCTACTCTACCCAGCATGATGTCCCTCTCTAAAGACCTGTCTCTCCTTACAACATGTCCAAAGTATGTCAGACAAAGCCCCAGAATCCTTGCCTCCAAGGAGCAGCCTGGTTTAACCCTCTCTAGGATGAATCTATTTGTTTTCTTGGCAGTCCATGGTACATTCAATACTCTTCTCCAGCACCACAGCTCAAAGGTGTCAATTCTTCTATCCTCCCTAGTCATTGTCCAGCTCTCTGATGTAATTGAAAAACCCATTATGCTTATTTTTAACATCCAAGGGATTTTGTTGATTACTCAATTGCTCTCTTCTTCCTGAATATTTTTGATTGACAGTGGTTTGAAAATATACATAAGGAACTCATGGTTACTGTCCTCTTAGAATTTTGAACAATGACTTTTCTAGCTATTGTCTTACACCTGACCATATAGCCAGGTGGAAAGGTGTAAAAGAAAATAAATCTTTGAGGCTTCACCTACCTTCTCAGCTCCCCTGGAGATGTGATCCCCAGCTCCGCTGTAAGCAGACAGCCTGACTTCATCATCATCAGCTTATAAGCCATTTCTTCCTCATAGGGCGTGTTAGTCTACTCGCAAGGTGATTGGCTAGTCTCTCCATGCAATGAAGCAGATTCAGTGACAGAATTCAGCACCAGGAAAGAAGGAGAGCGGAGAAAGCAGAGCTCATTCCTCAGGGCCAGAGAGCTGAACAGATAGAGGGATTATGTCTTGCTGCTTGTCTGTTTGGAGACTGCTGTTTATTAAATCTATACTTTCACTATGTGAGGTTCTTTGCCTTCCCTGCTCCCAACTGTGTGCCTGACAAACACCACAACTGTGAGTGAAGAGAGATTCCAGAAAGTCTGTGTGGTCATTTGCGACAAAATTCTGACCCAGTGATTAGCAGAAGTAGGTGAGGAGCACGAGACCTTGTTTGACCTTACAGCCACTTGTTTGGTACTGTGGACATTACTGATGAGGGCAGTAGACGTCAGACATGGCTGTTCCCAACTTTCCATTGGTTCTTTCACAGTTACACAAAGCTGACTGACTGAATGTTATGAATTATCCTCTACTGGTCACTTTTAAATATGATATATTCTTTCATGGGTTTAAAGAACAGAATTTTTGTCACGTTTCTGTTCTATACTGGTAATTTTTGTCATTCACACTTTTCCAGTTTTCAAATTAAAATAATGTATGTAATACAAATACTTCAGAAAATCCAGAGAAAACAAGAACTACTGAAAATGTGGATAATTTATTTCTAGTCATGATTTCTTTCTACTCAAAAGGAAAGTAAAACTAAAATCAATATCCTGTCTGAAATTGTAGTACCATTGCATGTATGTGCTAAATAATTCTTTGAAATGGACTATTGCAATGCAAATTAAACAATTTGATAAACTTGAAAAAATATGATACTACATTTTTATTACTGATTAGGAAATTGTAGGCAGCATAAGTTTGAAAATAATAAAATTATTTCTTCTATGGAGTTGAGGGGTAAGGCAGCTACATAATGTGTAAGACTATAACCATATGGAAAATATAGCTTATAATGTAATAATAGCAAGTAGGTAATTATAACTGTTAGACAATAAAATTCTTCAGAGAAAGAGAAAGAAAGTATACTGCCAGAAATAACACTGTCTACTTCTTGGAAAACACAAACTTCATGAAGAAAAGCGCTATTAGTTGTATCTAGAGAATTAATTTCAAGTTATATCATTAATATAATGAGTATGAATAATTTTTTAGGCTAGGGTTTGTTGTCTGAAAAACTGTTGAACTATATGTCATATAGTATTTATTCTACAATAATTATTTTCTTTTCAGCCAAATAAAGCTAATGCAATTGATTTCTTTATTTTCAAATTCTGAATGTGTACATTACCAAAGATAAAAAATATTGTAACTTTTTTGTGGGGGGTTTTTTGCTGCATTGAGGCTTTTTTTTGGTTTGTTTTGTTTGCTTGTTTTTAGGGAAATATTAAATAGTGGGAATAATCTTCAAAGGCTAAGATGGAACTGAAAATAATATTCACATGACATTTAGGTTCTGTTAGTACATTAATCTAGAGTGAATTCACATTATATTAGAGAATGCAAAACCAACTCTGTTTTATATAAAGAATAACATTATTTAATATAAATGCTTGATGATTTTGGAATCCTTGTGGAGTGAAGGTGGAAAAATAAGGAACTATTTCTCTCTGGATATTGGGAGATAAGGAGAGGTGGAAAGTCAGTAAAAGAGAGGAAGACTCCCAAACAACTGGATTGACACCGTGACAGCTACACTGGGCTCTGATGTGTGAGGAAGTGTGAGGATGGCGCAGCATAGAACACGGCTCGGATTTGTTGTTCATAGTGTCATTATGACTTGTACATGACGTTATGACACCTAACAAAAGCAACATATATTAGGTCATCCTAAATATTAATTTTATGCGTTTAATATGGCTATAAAAAATCTCAGCCTCACTGTGGTCAAATAGAAGTATGCCTCATAGCTACCCTCAATTTGGTATAAGCTATACATCCTTATAGAAGAAAACGATCCATCTTTATCTCATGAAGCACCAAGTTATACCTGACAAGTTAACTTTGCCACAGGGGCACTGACCTCTCTATAAGTTATTAAACAATAGCCGTGAGCTTGCTATTTCTTCTATAAGTAGTGAAAACTCAATGGCAATATCTTAATAGGGTTAATTACACAAATTTTGGCATGAAAATATGATTCCCCTTCCTTTCATTATACCTTTAACTAGAGATGCCATTGTTAATCTGATGAGAATTCAGGACTCAGAAGCTGAGAAAGGCAAAAAAAAAGATTATACCTTTATCCAAGGATTTAGGAAGTAACTTTAAAATGTAATGAATAAGGGGAGCTCTGGTGGCCTAGTGGTAAGGAGCTGCAACTACAATCCCAGAGGCACACGGTTCGAATCCACCAGATGCTCTGCCGGGGAAGGAGGGACAATCTCCTCCTGTACAAGTCAGATCTGATTTGACGGTACACTCACACAAAAACAATAAAATAAAAATAAAAAAATTTTAAAAAAATGAAATGAATAAATCTTAGTATTACTGGAGAAATGCAATGACATCACCTACTTCCAGAAAAACCAATTATGGAAGCAAGGATTGGAAAGGAAAAAGCAGTTTTATTATATATGCTAGCATATAAGAGATGGGATCTCTGGGGGCCTAGTGACAAGAAGCTGCGCTGTAGTCCTAAAGTCATGCGGTTCAAGGCCACTAACTGCTCCTCGGGAGAAGGATAGGCAATCTCCTCTCATACGATTAACTGTCTTTGAAAACCGTCAATTCTTCTGTGTCATCCTTTATTCATTGTTCAACTTTCAGATATATAGCAAGTGACTGAACAGACCATAGCTTGAGTCAGACACACCTCACTCTTTAAACTCACATCATTGCTCCTTAGAACTTTGGAGATGTCCTTGACAACAGATTATCCCAGTGCAACAAATCTTCTGATCTCTTGACCAGAGAGGTGGTACCAAGAAAATAATTGACAACTCCAGTCTTTTCCATCTGTCATCCTGTTGTTGATTAGCCCAGTGGTGAGGATTATTGTTTTCTTTATGTTGAGATTCAATCCATATTGAAGGCAATGTTCTTTGATCTTCAGCAGCAAGTGGTTGAAGTCCTCACTTTCAGCAAACAGGGTTGCGTTATCTGCATTATGAAGGGTGTTGATGAGTCTTCCTCTGATCCTGATACCACATTCTTCTTCACAGAGTCTAGCTTCTTGAACAATTTTCTCAGCATTCAGATTGAATGGTTATGGACACAGGATACAAGCCTAACACACACCTTTCTTAATTTTAAACCACATACTGTTCCCTTGGTCTGTTCACACAACAATGTCTTGATCTAAGTAAAGGTTTTGTGTGAGCATAATTAAGTGCTCTGGGATTCCTTCTCATTCTTCCTAATTTCTGTCATAATTTGTTCTGATCCACACAGTCAAATACCTTTGCATAGTCTCTTTCAAATGTGTTTGTACTAAACATCAGTGACTGAATACCAGATGAGTTGTGGAATGACATCAAGGATGTCATCCAGGAAGAGAGCAACAAGTCATTGCAAGGACAGAGAAGAAAGCAAAAACTGAAATGATGTCACAGTATTTAATATACAATGGACTGTCACAAAAAAAAAAACAAAAACAAAATTGTCTTGAAAAATGTGCATCCAGGTGCTCCTTAAAGGCAAGTGTGGTGAACTTCTTCTCTTAGGCTTCGGACGTTATGTCAGTCGGTGCCAATCCTTAGGGAAACTGTTGTGCTTCAAAAAGTAGAGGATCAGCACACGGCAAGAAAGACCTTTAATGAGATGAACTCACACAATGACGGCAGTGAATAGGCTGGAGCATGACAGAGATTGTGAGGATGGTGCGTTTTAAGATGTTGTACACAGGATTACTATGGGCGGCAGTTAACTCAACTGCACTTAGTAACCAAAACATCTTAAACGAATATTTCTACAACAAAGGATTCTCCTATTTTGCTTAACATCTTTGCTGAGCTTAATCTTGTTTGAGAATATGCTTCAAAGAGGGTCGTAAGACATAAAGAGATATCATTAATCCATCCTCATGCTACATGACAACTGATAACACTACGGAGTAGAAACAATGGACTTTTCAAAAACCAGTGAGAGTTAGGATTATATCTGATTGTGGGAATATTTTGGTGCTTCATTTCCCCATGTAAGTAAGAAAGCAATTGTTCTGCCCTTTTTCTACAGAGTGATATATTGTGAAGTGAAAAACAGAGACTAGTACATAAATATAGTCAAGAAAGGCATGATGGTCACTGTAAAGCTGATCTGCTTAGGTCCCAGATGTAATAAAAAATTTTGTGAAACAGTAATCTCAATTTATATTCGTGTTTACTTGTAAGCAGGAAATTATGGTTCAGACTCCCATAGTACTAAGGACTTTTAAACTAAAACGATATGTTAATTCAGAGGCTCCTAAAATATTGAGGACTAAAAACAACCCTAGTGACATAGCCTATTTGTGCTTTTTTGAGTATGCAAAAGAATTTGTGTGGATCACAACAAATTTTGACTTACATTAAGAAGTGTAGGAATCCCAAAATACTCAATTACACTCATGCGAAACTAATGCTTAGAGAAGAAGGAATCATACAAACAGGGCAAGGAAACACTGCATGGTTCAAAATCAGGAAAGGAGTGCATCAGGGATGTGTCCTTTCTCCATATCGGTTCAATTTGTATATGGAACAGATCATGTTGGGAGGCTAGGCTTTATGAGGACGAATGTGGCATCAGGATTGGTGCAAGACTCATCAACAACTTGCATTATGCAGATTACACAACCTTGTTTGGCAAAACTGAGAAGGACCTGAAACGTTTGCTGCAGAAGGTCAAGGACTGCAATAGAGATTACATATCAACATCAAGAAAACCATGATTCTCACCACCAGGCCCATTGATAGCATTTTGTTAAAGGGAGAAGAAATTAAGATTGTGGATTGGAGCAAGATGACACTGTTAACACTCAACACTTTTGGCACCAGCAGATAGGAAATCAAAAGACGAGTTGCATTGGGAAACTGCTGTCAGAGACTTGTCCAGAGAGTTAAAGAGCAACAATGTCAGTCTGGAGATTAAGATGTCTGTCCTATGCTGTGGTCTTCACAATTAATTGCTATGCATCAGAGAGTTGGGCAATGACTAAGGATGGCAGAACAAGAATCAGTGCCTTTGAATTGTGTTTCTGGAGAAGAATATTAAAGATATTATGGAACGCAAAGTGAAACGAAATAGGTCTGTCTTGAAGAGGGTAAAGCCAGGTTTCTCTTTAGAAGCAAGGATTTTGACATTCCATTTAATTTCTTTGAGAGAGACTGAAAAAAAAAAAGTATTTTCTACCACTCAAGCAAGAGAAACAGAAATAATCTACCTAAAAGTATTAGAGCACATCCATCACCTAAGCCAAATAACCTGTTTTTAAAGATATCCAACTGTATCATAATTATTTGTACTATTTGTAAATGTTCTATTAGTTTTCTACTTACTGTTTTTAACATAAAAAATATACACTGCTTATGGTAGATATGTGATAAGCCCCTTAAAAACACGTTACCATTACCCTCAATGAGCACTGACTGTTAATGTTCTGGTTGGTTTTTTGTGTCACTGCAACTCCTAGCACCCCTAGCAACAGCCCTAAACCCGGCTCTATCCTATCCCAATTTTATTTTCTCTGACACTCCTACCCCCATTACTCCAGTTACTGAATCAATCCATCTCATCGAGGGTCTTTCTCTCTTGTACTGTCCCTCCAACCCTCCTAAGTATGACGTCCGCCTCCAAGGACTGATCCCACCTTGCAACATGCCCAAAGTATGCCGGACAAAGCTTCAGAGTCCTTCCCTCCAAGGAGCATCCCGGTCTCATCCTCTCTAGGACAAATGTGTTTGTTCTCCTAGCAGTCCATGGTATAATCAATACTCTTCTCCAGCACCACAGGTCATAGGCATCAATTCTCCTATCATTCTTAGTCATTGTCCAGATTTCTGATGCATAGCGAGTAATTGCCTGGATCCGGGGCACCTTAGTTTCCAAACAATGACGGAGCTGGAATTTAAATTCAGGAAATCTGGTGACATCCTTTATGCTCTTAAAGTTCTTTTTGATTTTGAGTTGTTTCTGACATGGTAGATTTCTCTCGAAGGTTTCCTAGGCATGTGTCTTTGTGGAAGCAAATGAACATGTATTTCTCCCACAGAAACTGGGACTTTGGAATTACTGACTTCTCACTTAGTGTCAAATACTAACCATTATGCCATTAGGATGTCATACAAGTAAACATACACATATTGCTTTAATGGTAAAATCCAAGATATACCAAAGGATGTTATTTAAAATTTGAAGACCTCTAACACAGCCATTGATTATCTGGGAATTCTGATGAAGGCAAGCACTATATGTCACTTGTCAAAGTTGATGTCAGCAAAAGAGAAATGAGAGACAGAGGATGATTGGATGACCTAGTGTTTCTTTTTGTTTGTTTTGTATTGTAAATAACTCTAATTGCTTGTCTCTGTAATTGCATTTTTAAGAGCACTGGAATGTTTTATGTTATGCTTCTGTCTGAATTTCATCTGATAAAAGACAAAGTGATAGTTGAATGGTTCAGAATGCAGCCAGCGGGCTCAGACTGTCTGTTTCCATGATATGTAAAATGTGTGATTGAGAAAGCTTTCCCATTACCTGTACCCAGGTCTCTTTATTTATAAAATGATGATACTAGAGCCTATTTCCAGTAGTTGTGTTAATAATTAAGCAAATAAAGCATGTACAATGTTAAGAATAAAATGTGTATAATAATCAGCTTTCAATAAGTATTGGCTGTTTGCTGGTAAATAAACAATTTAAAAATCTCTGTTAAAATTGGTAAATGAATCCAGAAAAGATAACTAAAGTATGTGTTTAGAGGCATTCAGTGTCTATTTCTGATGTCTTTTGCCAGTTAATTTGTCCAAGGAATAAAGAAAAATTTCATTTTACTATTAATCATAGGAAAAAGATGGATAATCTCCTCCTGTGCCATTTATAGTCTCTGAAAACCCAATGGGAATGTCAATTTGAGTTGGTTTCAACTCCACAGCATATACAACAACTGATAGTATTAATAATCACCTTTAGGCTATTTCTCTATAGCATTTTCTCTTTAGAATGTTTGTAAGATCTTACTTCCCTTGGTTTTGACCTGTAAATATTGATGTACCCCAACTGAGCTCTCCAAGTCAATTCTGTACTGTGACATATTGAACAGTGTAGAAATTGCTTAGGACTCATGCACTCACTCATTGCTGTTGATTTGTAACCAGTTCATAGCTGACACTACAGCAGGTTTAATTGCAAAAGAGGAAATTGCTCATCTTTCTCCCTCAAAGAGCCACTGGTAGATTCGAACCACCTTTGGGGTTTACCATTGGATTAGCAGTGCAACTCCCTAAGGACTATACTACCTGACCTCCATTAATACTAGAGGTTCAAATAATTAATTACACAAGAGGAAAGAGAAAGAGAAAACATGCATGAATGACAGTGAGGGCTAAGATACCTCGGAAAGAAAAACTAGAACTTAACTTACAGGGGGAAAGTGGAAATGCATTGTGGGTATTAGAATTTGTGTTATAAAACAAATGTGTGTGAATGGCTGAATGAAAACCTGTTTTCTTTGTAAACTCTCAAAAGACAGTAGAAATTTTATTTTTAAAAAAGATGGGGAAAAAAACCCACGAGAACTTGAATCTTAGCATTTTCCACTGTTCTCCCATTTTTCTAGAAGGCATTGAGTGTCATAGATTGCAAATTCCTTTTGATGACAAATTCCCTTTGATGATGATTGTTGGAAACAGCAAAATATGGACGTTACTCTAAGGAACAAAACTTGGCACTTGTTACTCATTGAGCATATCAACAAAACCAAAACATAGTTTTCAACTTCCAAAATGACTTATGAAAATGCATGTTTATTTCCTATGTGAAAAAGAGATCACGACTGGTACTTCACTGTGAATTTAATCTGGCTTCTCATTTACTATGAATATTCAAATCTGACTTTGTTTAATGTTCCCCATAGAAGAGGATCAACATTACGTTTAACATTTTACTTTCCTTGCCAGCACTTTAAGCAACAGAAGTGTTGCTTAAACATTCATGAGCAAAGGCATGCTATATTTGTCATTTTCTTTCCATTGCAATACTCATCATAGAATAACTAGTATTATGCTAATTAAGGAATAAAATTTAAATAGTATATCACATACATTTTGAGAAAATAATACTATGTAGTAATGTGTTATGATAGCTAATTACTAGGACAAGGTTGTGTCCACACTAAAAATTGTATAATCATTGTTCAGTCCTTATTGTCACAGCAGATCCTTAATAAATTGTGGAGTGCATTGAAGATAGGCATCTCAGAACACGTAATTTGTGTTTGAGCAAAGCCTATACACAGACCAAGAAATAATTGTTCAAATAGAAGAAGGAAATACTGCATGACTTAAAAACAGGAAAGGTGTTCGTGAAGGCTGCATCCTTTCTTCAGTCTTTATTCAGTCTGTATGCTGCTGGTATAAATGAAGAAGCACATGACAGCAGGACTGGAGGAAAACTCATCAACAACCTGCATTAAGTAGGTGGCACATCCTGGCTTGCAAAACTGAGGAAAACTAGAAGCACTTACTGAAGAAGATCAAAGACTATAGCCTTCACTGTGGAATACATCTCAACATCGAGAAACAAAATAACAAAAACAAAACTCTACCAATGAATCAGAAGGCAACATCATGATTAATGGAGAAAAGACTGAAGTTATTAATGATTTTATTTGACTTAGATCCATAATCAGCACCCAGGATAATAGCAGTCAAGACATGAAAAGGTGTGTTGCTTTGTGAAAATCTGCTGCAAAGACTTCTCAAAATTGCGAAAGGGCAGGGATATAAGTTTAAAGACTATAGAGTGTCTGATCCAAGCCATAGTAGTTTCAAGTTCTTTGTATTCATATAAAAGACAAACAATGAATAAGGAAAACTGAGGAAGATTGTGTGTTGTGTTGAAGAAGCATATTGAATACATTATGAATCACCAAAAGAACGAACAACTCTGGTTTAGAATAAGTGTAAGCAGGACACTCCAAAGAGATAAGGGTGGTGAAATTTCATGCTACATACTTTTGATATGTTAAAAAAGACCTTATTATGTTGAGCTAGGTAGAGAGTCAGCAAAGGAGAGGAAAATACTCAATGAGAAGGAATGATGCAGTGATGAAAAAAATGATGGTGGTTGTAAAGATGGCACAGAATAGGTAAGGAGTCATATCTTTTGTTCACAGGTTCGCTACGAATCATAGTCTCCTAGAAGATACCTAACAACGTCGCCATAGAGAGTTTCAATAGAGAAATGGTCCATATCCATTGACTAAGTCTTTTGGAAATTCTAGAAATAGAAGGGACCTTAATTTTTTTTTCTTGTATTCTGCATAGTCTTCCTTTTGTAGCTTTACTTTTATTGATATTTTTAGCATAGTGTCCAATGCTTTGTATGCTTCAGTGGTTAATCGTGTCCAAATATTTGGATATTCAGAATGTTTATGTGATATATTATCATTCCCTGGAGAGAGGATGAAAGGCACCCAAGCATCAAGGACTCTCCTTCATAGGGTCGCTCTGAGTCTCCTGCGACTCACGGCACTTAACATAAACAACAACAATTATCATTTCCAGTTAATAGGTTCTTTCCTTGTGACAAACATCATTAACTACAACTGTTTATTAATATGACTGCATTCTTAAACAAATACCCCTGATGTGTTCTATGTTGTTGTTGTTGTTGTGTACCATTAAGTCATAGCAGACCCTCCAATGGGTTTTCAGAGGCTGTCTATCCTTCTCCTGCAGAGCAAATGGTGGATTTGAACTGCATGCCTTAGGGATTGTAGCCCAGCTTCTTACCACCAGGCCCCCAGAGTTCCCTAGTAACCTCTCTATAATAAGGCAGAGTTCTGGGGAAATTATTTGGATTGTAAATATTTCTGTCTCAGAATAGTGGTTTCTAACTCTGTGAAGAAGACCTTAGCTTGAAACTTTACATCTCTATACACTCACTTTCCCCCCTATCTTTACAGTTCCTCCATGGTTTTTAATTCATCCTTCCAACCTCTACGCGTATGAAAGCATGGACATTGAGTTTGAATGTGCGGTCTCTGGAAAGCCTATCCCGACAGTCAATTGGATGAAGAATGGCGATGTGGTCATCCCGAGTGATTACTTTCAGATAGTGGTAACTATGTTTGTTGTGTTAACTTCAACGTCATTCATTATGGGCTAGTTTCTCATTTGCCTTTTTGCCCATTTGAGGAGCAAGATTCCCATTTGGAAATTTGATAGTGTACTTAGAAAATTGTTTTAATAAAATGTGTGATTTTTCTAGACTGAGAAATCCAACCCCCTATTTTAAAAATGAAAAGAGAAAGAGGAGACATAGAAACAAAGAGTATCTTTCTCAGTACTTGAGATGCTAACTCTTGGGAGAAAATAATCCAGAACTTAGTTCTAGACTGTTTGAAGCTAAAAGAATTTTTTCTTTACCCACTATAACAAAGTTTCAACAAGATCTACTACTTATAGAGTTTTACAGGCAATGTTTGCAACACACACACACACTCTCTCTCTCTCTCTCCTCAAACTCGATTCATTACCATCATCAACCTGCTTATCACTGACCCTCCAGTGGGTTTTCAGGGGTTGTAAATGGCACAGGATGAGATTATCCAATTTTTTCCTGGAGAGCAGTTTGTGGATCTGAACCACCTACCTTTGAGTTGACAGCTCAATTCCTTACCAGCTGGGACCCCAATCTTCTTCTGTGTCATTTACAACCTCGAAACACAATAGCACGCGCGCACACACACACACACACACACACACACACACACACCTGAGTCAATTCAGACTCATGATGACTTACCACCGATTTCTTCAGACTGTAAATTTTAATAGGAGCAGGTTCTCGGTCTTTTTCTAACACAGGTGCTGGTGGATTTGACCTGCTAACCTTTCCCTGAAACACTTCCATTGAGTTGAGTCTAAGTGCTACAGATCCTGTAAGACAGTGGGAGACTGTACTATAGAGTTTTGCCAGGACTTTCAATGTTTATGGAAACTGTTAGCCAAATAACTGATAAATAAACTGATAGTCCAACAGTACAGCTGGTGAACTCCAACCACCTTTTAGTTAACAGTCAACTATCTGAACCACAGCTGCACCAGAGCCCCTTAAATACATTTCAAAAGTAGCTAGTTGTATCCTGGGAACTGAGTCACAAACTCTGTCCATGGCATTGAGTTCCTCTTCAACGATTCGTCAGCTTCTGTCATCATCTCCTCTAGCATGCGCGTTGCCGTTCTAAAGAAGTTTGTATGGAATAAATCTAAAGTCATATTTTTCTACATGTCTATCACCATTTCCACATTTTCCCATTTGATTGCCATGTGTAATTGTTCAAACTGAAGAAAGAGTGGAGAAATGTAGCTTTTAAATAACATATTGACCCATCACTTCCTTTAACTGTAAGCTATTTCCACTACAACTAAATTAAAAATGACCTGCCATTGGGCAACTTGAAATGTGTTGTACATACTTGGAATATATGCTACTTACATATAAAGGAAACTAGTGAGTGCCTTAAGGACACATGAGAAAATGTAGCATTTCTTTTTCCCCCCTACAGTTTGAATAATGTTTTCCCAAGCAAGACTCATTGCAACCAACCTACTTAAACATTTATTTTCTTAAAGTTAAAAACAAAATATACAGTTACATGCCCCATTCACTTTTAAAGGTACTCAAAATTATTTCCCCAATAGCTCCGAAAATCCGAGAACCACAATCTACCAGGCTTGTAACATTTAGCACAAATAGTAATTTATATGAGGATTGTTAATTAGAAGTTAGCCAGCTTTATCTAAGAATTTTACATCAACTGCGAATTGAGTACAAGACACTAAAAACAATTAAGAATTCCCCATGAGGTAATATTTATCTCTTAATGACTTCAGGGGAAGTGATTTAACACGTCTCACTTACTGAGCTAATTCTTACACTAATATTGAAGATAAACTGAGTTAGTATAATTAAACGCTATCTCCAGATCATTTTATCATCCATCCTTGGAAAACAAAAAAGATAGTAACTCTATTTATATAAAACAGAAGTTACCGTTGCTATATTTCATTTATGGATTTCTGAAGGTGAACATTTTGACTATAAAATGAGAATGACATGGGTATAAAATATTCATCACACCCTTACTCTCTAAAGCCCCAAAAGGGTGCATGGAAAAGCAATTACAATTTCCAAAAGACCTGCAGATATTATTTTTTTACCCTTGGTTAATACTTCTGGACTCTATCCAGCCTAAATTTCCTGTCTTCTAGAAGCCACTAAAAGATTATTGTTCTTATTTCATTTTTATTTTGCCCCAGTATCTGCTTAACCTGAACCTCCCCTAATAATAAAGCATAAGATTGCCTTTGCTAATAACTTTTGTTATTAATCCTAATAAAATCTTAATAAAAGGATATCCTGTTTACTACTCTAATATATTGAAGATGGAGTGTATTTTTTTTCCAAAGTATAATTTTTCACTGCAAACTAGGTTAAGTCAATTAAAGTGAACTAAAACAACAACAACAACAACAACAACAACAAAAACACTAGGAGCATATGGCCCTCCCCAGGAGCCGTGCATCCCTCCAGGAAACTGAAAACCGTCCTGTAGATGTTTCTTGTTTCTTTGGGAAGTTTTATTAAAGCTTTGTATCTAGTTTGTTTTGGGGTTTCTGTTTCTTTTTCTTCTTTACGTCTTTACTTTGGTAAAATATTTTGCATACTTTTAAAATTGTTTTCTTCTTTAGGGAGGAACCAACTTGCGGATCCTTGGTGTGGTGAAATCAGATGAAGGCTTTTATCAGTGCGTGGCAGAAAGTGAGGCTGGAAATGGCCAGACCAGTGCACAACTCATTGTCCCTAAGCCTGGTAAGATAATAGAGCTCTGATGCAGAAGCAAAAATTATGCGTGGTCCATTTGGAAAGCCTACCTCAGGTTAATCTGAAGAGTCAGTCTAGGAAGTTTATAGGCTCATGAGTTTGTAGACTCAACAGTCTGTGCTATTATGAGGTTCATCCAATGACCTATAAAAGCAAATAAGTACTACTCGTCTTGCACATCACACTGCTATTATTTTTGTGTGCTGTCAAGTCAGAACCGATCTCATAGCTGACTTTCCAAAGCAGGTTCTTGAGGCACTAAATCCCTTGGGAGGAGATTGTCCATCCTTATCTCATGGAGCAGCTAATGGATTTGAACCGCCTGCCTTTGGGATTGCAGCACAGCTTCTTACCACCAAGCCACACCATTGGTATTAAGCAATACTTCTGTGTTAGTGAAGCAAAATGTACATTTGTGCATTGTTGAGACAAATATATATCGCTTTTTCAATCTCCCCTTCACCATTTTGCTTTCCTTTTCTGGGAGTTCTACGCCCAGAGCAGAGGAACATGGAACTTACCCAGCAAACAAAAGTCGCCATTGCTATTATTATTAATTACTTTATTACCTGTGTATTTGGAATTATTTCTTTACCTTTTTGATAGTCCAACAGGGATTGTGCTGCTAAACCAAAGGCTACAGTTTGCTGGTAGTTCTAATCTCCCAGCTTCTCCTCAGGAAAAAAAAAAAAAGAAAAATCACCTTCTGTGTGGTTTATCATCTTTGAAATCCAGCTGAAGGTCAGCTATGAGTCAGTTCTGACTTGACCACAAAGAGATTGAGTCTTCCTGAATGAAGACAAACATTTTACTAATGAAAGTTAGAGACTAACTGTACCTACCTCTTCTGAATTGCCTACAAATGTAACTAATGTACAAAGGTAGACTTAGAAATGCAACTTGTTTATAATCTGGGGACTTCATGTTGATGTTCACCCAATGTTCAGATCATATATCTTATTTTATAGAAGATACCATCTGTGTTCTTAGAGATAATGCATCAGTGAGTCAAAGTGTACATTTGTACAGTGATGAGTATATCTTATCTTACTTTCAACTCAGTATCTTTACCTTTCAACTTCTTCTCATCCTGATCTCCTGAGGTGGGGATTCTATGCACAAAGTAAAAATGGAAGTCTCTCATGGTGAAAAACTACCATGAACAAGGCTTCTGATTCAAGACAGACACTAAATTACTGTCATCCATCATTCTTTATGTCCTCTAGTTTTTCTCCTTCTCCTTTTTCCTCCTCCTCCTCCTCCTCCT
>NW_006399853.1:6463691-6486225 GCF_000299155.1 Elephantulus edwardii
TCCCCCCTCCCCCTTCACACACACATACAACTAGTTACCTATTCAGCAGCACAAACTGGATCCTATCTTACTCAAGACTCACAGTATGTGTGATGTTCGGTCAAGTTTGTGGTTGCAGGAGTCGCTGTCAGTCCATCTTGTTGAGGGTCATCTCTTTTCACGGGAGATTCCTGCTTATTGTTCATAGAGTTGCTATGAGTGGTAGCTGACTTGGTGATACCTAATGACAACAACAAATCTATCTGCATGTGTGCCCCTTCCTGTCTCACACACACAGACATAGCCTTGAACCAATGGAAACTGGAAGACAGTAATGAAACAATCACTAGATGAGACTGGGTGCATCTAGGATAATAGGGATAGAAACAACTGATTGGAAATCAAACATGTTTATACTATTCTTCATGTCAATTTGCAACTGTTTTTTAGAGCTAATCATGACTCACTCTTCCCCTAACTGTAGAAAGTGTCTGGACTACATAAAACCTAGTCTATTAGTCTGTCCTAGGCTTTTGCCATTTAATAAATACTTCCTACGACCATATGGATCCTGGTGGTGTAGTATATAACTTGTTGAGTTGCTAACTGAGAAGTTAGCAGTTCAAATCCACCAGCTGCTCCTCCAGAGAAATATCTGCAGTCCCCTCCTGTAAAGACTGACGCCAGTGGTGGGTAGATACAATGAGCAGGAACCAACTTGAAGCAGGGAACAAAACTTTACCATTTCGTACATCCCTAGCATACTATCTGAAGAATCCCATAATAATGTTTATGAAGATGGCATTCTATTCCCCCCTTTATTGAAATTTAAAAAGAATGGGGGAGGGGGGAGTATTACAGTTCCTGATGAGTCAATGAACTATCTAGGAATTAAGAGGAACAGTTAACTCTCATTCAGTATCCAAGATTTACCTGATGGGCTTCTTCTCATTCAGTATCCAAGATTTACCTGATGGGCTTCTATTTTGTTCTTCTGCTTAATGTTCTTTGTGTGTTCGTGTAATATAATTTGTGTGATGAAAGTGAAAGTTCATTTTTTTCTGCTGAAGCAGTAATGGGTAAGCAGAAGACAAGAAACCTTCAAAATCAATGTCTGTAATGTGAGTAATGCTTTAAGAGTCATACTGTCTTATGAGTGACAACAATATGTTGTTGTTGTTGTTGTTATGTGCCATCGAATTGTTTGCAACTCATAGCGACCCTATGTACAACAGCTCTAAACCCTGCTCTATTCTGTGCCAATCGCACTGCCTTCTGACACACCCATCCCGATTACCCCAGTCACTGAATCAATCCATCTCATAGAGGGTCTTCCCCTCCTGCGCCGTCCCTCCACCCTCCCAAGCATGATGTCCCTCTCCAAGGACCTGTCCCTCCTTGCAACATGCCCAAAGTATGTCAGACGAAGCCCCAGAATCCTTGCCTCCAAGGAGTAGCTTGGTTTAATCCTCTCCAAGATGAATCTGTTTGTCTTCTTGGCAGTCCAGGGTACATTCAATACTCTTCTCCAGCACCACAGCTCAAAGGCATCAACTCTCCTTCTGTCCTCCCTAGTCATTGTCCAACTCTCTGATGCATAACAAGTGATTGACAACAATATGGCCAAATTTAATGTACTCACAGGTGGTAGGATGAGGGAATTCTAGTTTAGCTTTATTTTTAGCTGCTTCTCTACTTGCATTGCCAATCTAAAGGCAGGGGTTCGATTCCCATAGCTGGTCCACATGAGAAAAAAAATGAACATTCTCCTCCTATGTGATTTACCATCTCTGAAAACCCACTTGAAAGTCAGCTATGAATCTTTTCAGGCTTGAAGACAATTAGAGGGAGAGAACAGGAAGCTGAGGGAAATGAGAGGTCAGTAGGAATGTATTTCTAAAGAGAAACAGAAGATCCCTCTTGATAGAATTTTCTTAGAGTAGACCTGATGAACAGAGACCATCCTTGAAACTGTTGGTTGAAATGGAAGTTGCTTTGCATGTGGGAATTCCTGTCTATAGATAGTGATAGTGTTTTCCTTTCCCACAATTCAAGTTGTGGAGGTATCAACACAACTTCTTGGAGAGTGTGTGGGGATATGGGTTGGTGGACAATCGCAAAGCCAGAAGTCCAGAAATGTATTCTTGTTGAGTGAAGTCAAGAGCTCCTACAATGCCAAGATGAAAAAAAGAGTGATCCCTAGTGGGAAAAAGATCCTATTTCCACTATTTGAGCAGCAGTAGTGTATCTTCTACTTATGAAAATCCAAACTGAGGTCATCACAAAAGGATGTGGCCTAAGATGTTCTCCTCCTGGGACTATCCCAGCCAAGAGAGGGCAACACTGCTGGAAGTGAGGAGCCCAGGTAGGAGCTGTTGTAAAAAGTCAATCAGAAGGTACCTTGTCTGCTTAGGAAAGGGCCCAGAGGGTAGATCATTAATAGAGTAACATTGGAAGAATCTACAGAAGCGCTGGATAAAAAATATGCTTGTGATTCCCTCTGTGAATGGGCTTTTGAAAGCATAAGCAATGGAACACAGCTGTTCTCTTCACATCAAACCCCTTCTGCCCCCTGTAGTCCTTCCTGGAGGGGACCTAAACAGAAGGAAAGAAGGAGGTATGTGAGAGTGAAAACCTCCATGACATTTCCTTTGCTTTCTTACTTGTTTTTGTCTTATATCTTCTCTGGCTGAAGAGAAGAAAGTGTAACTTAAATATCAGGCTAATGCTTTTATCTGCACTGGCCTGAATTTGTTTCTGTTTTAATAACAAAAGATACAGCTTTTTAAGTACTTTGATTTGGGCCCAGAAAAGTATTCCAAACTTCTACCGGTGATGAGAAAGGAGATAGAAATGAATGCAATGAAAAACAGACGACAAAAGAAAAAAATCATTTTGTTTTAGTAATCTAGTGATTCTGCTCATTCGACAAATTGATTATGCACATTACCGCTCGCTTATACAAAGCCGTATCTGATTTTCTGCTAACTACCATTACCTATATCTTGCAATCCACTTGGGCTGTGATTTATTTAGGTCTCTGTATCCGTAAAAGAGACAAGACTCCCCTGGGAAGAAATGGAGCTTCCTACCTCACTGTCTTCTGCCAAGGAGATTCTCAGTAATTCATTCTTCCTCCACCTAGATGCTAATGTGTTGTCAGTGGCTTCTGGGCTCATGGTCAGGGTTTATTGTGTTTGGCATTGGATTAGAAAGAAAGTAAAAGAAAATGAAGACTAAAATCCCAAAGTGTGACAGGACACCATTGTGGCTGCCTTATATTTCCCCTTTATAAATGATGGATTGCTTTTTCGTGGCTATTTAATCGAGTCTTCAAATAATGCCACTCGAATTGCTTAGAGATGCAGAGTACACCGTGAGCACAGATGGCAGAGAGGCCAGCTATAAATAGAAATGAGCAACGACGCTGACCGTGGTGGGAAGAACATAGCCCTCTCTGTTTAAGATTGAACAATAAAGGGTCACCATATATTCTCAGGCACTTTGTGGACCTGCATCGTCCAGCTGTTCAGCTTTGGCCTGTCCACAAGCTGGTGGCTAAGAGTTACTCTTGGCAACCATAACAATCTACTTCTCACTGGAGCATGAACAATGACCTATTAGAGCCACTGTCCATTGTGGGAAAGTATTTACATAAACCTAATGAAGTTTCAGCCTTGGCTTTTATATATAGTTAGCGCCTCCGCCTTTAGCAATTAGTGATTTAGAGAATAAAGTAAACATAATCTACTAAATTAAACTGAGCTAATGACTTGTTTTTCTCTCTAGGAAAGAAGTTGGGGGAAATATTTTTAATGGGTGCTCTGTAAGGTGGGAAATAAACATGGTTTCCTTGGAGTAAAGCTCAAGATCAATGGTATTTAACAAGCTTTCATACGTAGGAGGGTTTAGAGAAAATAGAAAATTTCTGACACTGTGATCCTGTGGACACAGTTCAGGCTGCTGCTTGAATCTAAACGTAACAGACTTAGACACACATGAATACCCACATGTATAAACATTTACCTGTACATTGAAGAAAATTTTATAAGCATCTCAAATGCTTAGCCATGTAATATCAATGACAGTGAGTGAAAATCAAAGTCACCAAAACACTATCACCTACGCTGTCTGTTAGTATCTCCTAAGAAATGAGGACTTATTAGTGTCTTGTTTTTCTTGCAGTCGAAGAAGCCCCCCTTCCAAATGAAGGAGATTAACTAGAAATGCCAAGTTCTTGTTGACAGAGGGGCTACAGAGCTCTGGTGATGCAGTGAGTTAAAAGCTTATCTTCCAGGCCAAAGGATAAGTGTTTTGAACATGCCAGGTTCCTGTCTTGGAGGAATTAGAAATAGTTCCCATAAAGATTTACAACTTCAGAAACTCTGTGGAGCACTTTGTTGTGCTCTTATGGAGTACTTTGTCCTGTAGGATCAGTCAGTATGAGGATATTCTGGTGGCCTAGTGGTAAGGAGTTGCATTGCCAAACTGACTGTATGCAGATCAAATCCACCAGTTAAAAATGAGCAATCTCTCCCTGTGTGAAAAGATTCTAAAATCCCGCTGGAGGGTTAGCTATGAGTCAGTTCTGACTCAGCAGTACATAACAGCAATGACAACAGGGTCATTGTGTTAGAATTAACTTGATTACAGTGAGAGAGAGAGAAGTGTATTTGGTCAGACACTTTGAAAACTTAGTCTGTTACCTATAATCTGAAGAAAATGTCACTGATTACAGATGTTAAATTTTAAATATTTTGTAAACCACCAGCTAGGTGTTCCATGGGAGAAAGACGCAGTCTCCTCCTGTGAAATTCATTGACTCTGAAAGACACTGGAGGGTTAGCTATGGGTTGGTTCCAACTCAATGACAAACAATGACAATCTATCACAGAGCCTAGAATTAGTGAAAGTATCACAGTCTGACTATGTACACTAGTTAGGAAAATTATTTTCGATCTCTTAGATCTGTTTTTGTGAGTTGTTTCTAATAAATATGAGAAGATTTTTTCCAAAATTCAAATGGACGTAAAGAATATCTGGATACACATATATATATATTCATGGAAGCTTGTTGTGGTGGTTCTTAATAAATGTTGACTCTTACCTAGCAACTTGAATGAGATTGTGTGAGGCAATGAAAATATTGCACAATTAGTCCTAATGCGTTATGATCTGATAGAATTTAATAATAGCATCTAAGTAACTTAGAGTGAAAGAATGAAATAAGTTGAAGAGTATATTTCTTAATCTGATAATGATTCTCAATTAAATTTTTCCTGTTAAAATAAAAAAAGAAGGAGCTCTGGGGACCTAACCTGTAGAGTTGCAGTACTGGTGCTTTATAGGTGAATATATTAGCAACATTGTGGGAAAAGATAAACTTCTCCAGCCTTGGAAAGCCAATAGGGGTCAGCTACAAGGCTTTTTTGACTTGGTGACAGAGACAGGGAAAGAGTAACGGAGTGGAGGGGGGGAGGGAGAGAAGAAGAGGGAAAAGAGAGACAGAGAAAATGGAAAAAGTATTAAAAAAACTAAAACCAAACTCTTTATCATCAAGTCATCTCCCCCTCTCAAAGGGACCCTAGCAAAGAATTAAATTTCCCATATGTTTTCCAGAACTGTCCGTCTTTACAGAAGTACACTACTGTATGTTTCTCCCCTGAAACAATGGGTAGATTTTTAGGTTAGCTGATCGGTGCTTTAACTACAGTATGGCCAACTCTCCCTAGAAAAAGGGATACTTTTCTTTAAATACTCCATTATATTGACATGGTACCAGCATTTCCCTGGAGTTTTATTTACACTGGAAAATGAGTCATTAAACAGTTTCTCTGTACAAGTTGTATTGTCAACCCAAATGCCCGTGGTTTGAATCCATCAGCTGCTCCAAAGGAGGAAGATGGGCAATTCACTGCCTATGACAACATGCTCGAGTGCTGTTGAGTCAGCTCTGAATTGGCTCCAATTCAATAACATAACAATAACACAACCATGCATGCTTCGATGTGTTCCTAATAATGAAAAGTTCACCATCAGATTTTACCATTGAGTTTAAGTATCTTTCTATTTTTGAAACATATTTCTGTTATAGTGATGTTATACCTCCTATATTTCCCTATAATATGTACCTTGGTAAATAGCTAATAGTATACAGGACCAGTCTTTTCAAGGTGCTGTTTACTTTACCGTACATGACCAGAAATTTATTCAGTCTGCTCAGAATCCCTTTTTTCCTGTCAAGGTAAAATAAAGTAAGAGCAAGATTTCTATGCTCTTTTATTTTCTACCTCAAAATTTCTTTTCCCTTAGAGAAAAGTTGACCTTAACCTAACACGTTCCTTCAAGGGTTCCCCGGAGGCCTGAATTCGGCATGCATCAGTTATTTGAGTTTCAAAACATTCTGCATTCACTCACACATACAAAGACTAAACTAGGCAACACATAAATGTGTAATAAGGAGCCCTGGCAGTATGATGAGGTCTGCGGGTGAGGTATGTGTTGGGCTTCCGTTCCTTAGGAGAAAAGTGCAGTGGTCTGCTTCTGCAAAGCCTTACAACTTCAGAAACCCTGTGGCTACTTCCACTTTGTCCTATAGAGGAGTCAGTATGACAAGACAGTGGGACTGGTGTGGTGTCTCAGATATGCCTTGTGCCTTTATGTCATCTCTACATCCACACCTAATTTATTTATAGAGATTCATCATATATGTGTGTGTGTGTGTGTGTGTGTGTGTATGTGTATGTATATGTATATATGTGTGTGTGTGTGTATATATATATATATATATGTTGTGTCAAGCCAAAAATAATCCAAAAATTATCTTCGAGTGGATTTTTTGAGAGGCTGTAAACTGCAGTTTGAACTGGGTTACTTTGAGTTGACAGCACAACTCCTTACCACCAGATCATCAGAGTATCTATCTATCTATCTATCTATCTATCTATCTATCTATCTATCTATCTATCATCTATCTGTCTATCTATCTATCTATCTATCTATCTATCTATCTATCTATCTATCTATTTATCTATCTACATGAGGAGGTCTGATGTCTTAGTGGTAAGAAGCCGGGATGCTGCAGTCTTGAAGGTATGAAGTTTCAGTCTACAAGCTTCTCTACAGAGGAAGGATGGGTAATCTCTTCCCTTGCAATTTACTCCCTCTGAGAACCCACTGAAGGGGAAGTTTCTCTCTTCTCTTCTCTTCTCTTCTCTTCTCTTCTCTTCTCTTCTCTTCTCTTCTCTTCTCTTCTCTTCTCTTCTCTTCTCTTCTCTTCGCTTCGCTTCTCTTCGCTTCTCTTTGCTTCTCTTCTCTTCTCTTTGCTTCTCTTCTCTTCTCTTCTCTTCTCTTCTCTTCTCTTCTCTTCTCTCTCTCTCTCACACACATATACACTCTTACATATTTTGCACATGTTCCCAGGAGGGACTGGTCTTTGGAGAAAGACATCATGATCAGAATGGTGGGGGGACAGCACAGAGAGAAAGAACCCGGATAAGATGGACTGACACAATAACTATTCAATGAGGGTAGGGGTGTCGGAATTCGTGAGACTGGCTCAGGACAGGGCAACCTTCAGAGCTACTGTACACAGGGTCACTGTGGGTTGCAGGTGCCTCGATTGCACATAACAATGACAAATATGTACACACACACACACACACACACACACACACAGAGAGAGAGAGAGAATCTACCAGCTGCTCCATAAGAAAAAGATAGACAGTGTCCTCCTATATGATTTATGGCCTGGACAAAACCCACTGGAGTGTCAATTATGAGTTGATCCCCACGAGATGTCCCATGACAACAACAAGAAAAAATACATATAGCACATGTGAGCAGATTTGTAGACAATATTATTTAAACTTTCTGTTTCTTCTACTGAAGAATGCACTAGATAATTGCCTCTAAACCCTAATGCAACCAATTTATAGAAAGGAACTTGTAGGCTGTAAATTGTCACATAAATATTCACTATTTTAAAATCATGTGTTGGTTTTGTTTATTTCCAAGAAAAATAACAGACATTAAATAATAGCCTTCTCCTAGCACTACCTCCAAGGAAATAATTAATAAACAAATATTTCAATCACAGTGTCTATTCAAAATGCAGGTATTAAGCCCAGTGGATTAGATTAAGGGGAAATGACTGCTCGTGGAAAGGTTGGCAGCAAAGGTTTAAAGTTATCAGTCTAATGATTTGCTCATTCCAGGTTCATGCAGGCAGAAGTTTTTCAGCAAATAAAGGCTTGTCATTCACCTTGTCTTTTGCACACCCTGGGCTTCAAGGAGAGAGGGAGCTCAGTGCTAATCAAGAGGATATGGCTATATCACAGACTTTGAAATTAGAAATGAATTCTGTAGTAATATGAAGTACATTGAGACCAGTGGTAGCTATAAATCCATACAGTATGAAAGACTCAGTAGATTCATAAATATTGATCAAATCATCCTTTGCTGTTAAATACAATAAAGCATGTTTTTCTACATTTTTTTAACTCCATGTAGTAAGGAAACAGAAAAGAAGCATCTAGATTTTTATTTTTAAAATCAAACCCAAACGGTCATGCACTGAGGTTACCCTTTGATTAAAGGGGTTTATGTATAAGCAGTCTTTATAAAGTTGTTATTATCAGGTAATTTTAAATGACCATTCTAACAACTAGTGAGAAGTACATATAATACCTAAAATGGTACAGTTATCATTTTGATGCCCAAAGCAAGTATATTAACGTCAGTTGAACTACAATGAAATGACACTCATATACACAGTTTGAAAGAATGGAGAATAACGTAGTCACACAAAGACCTCAGATGACTGGTCTTACAAGTTGTGGAAGTGGAGTGACTTTTCAGACTATTCCTAGAATTTGTGTGACCTTGAGTGACATGCTGTTTTCAAGCTCTTGTAGGCTACTGTAACTTCCTGGAGTGTATCTCACATGCTCCGTTGTTATTTATTGTTGATGGGAGTTATTAATTAGGTTATGACTCATGGACACTCTTAAAGTAGCACATATTATAAATCCTAACCAAGTGCCATCAAGTCAGTTGTGATATCTAGTGGCTCACTGGGACAGACGAGATCTGTTTCATTGGCCTCCAAGGCACTTGCAGACAAATGTCATGCCTTTTACCCATGTAGCAGATGATGGACTCTAACTGCTGGCCTTTTAGTTGTTGGCTGACTGCTTAACCACTGTACCACAAGGGCTGCTTGTTTACTGAAAAGATGAGAACATTTGTGTGAATGTAAAAAAACCTTAGCCTCAAAATTGAGCACATATCTTCGTAAAGCAGGAAACAACTAAAACTCATTGTCACCAAATATGTACTGGCTTATAGCTGACCCACCAGTGGGATTTTGGAGGCTATAAATCACGAGAGGAGATTTCCCATCTGTCTTCTGAGCAGCCACTATAGGATTTGAACTTGCAGCTAGGTGCAGCACATATACCTCCCTGTGGACTAGGCCATCAAAATGCCCTATAAAAGACAAAAGAAAAGGTCAGTTTCTAAAGTTAGGGTTGAGGTGAGAGAATTTGCTTGTTTCAAGCTGATTACTTTTAAACAAGATCTAATTGAGAATCACTGGACATATATTCTTTGGGTTTGGGAAAGTGCATATGAATGGAAATGAACAAAAGCCAGGTAATTGATTTGGAATAGCAAATTTTTTCTTAACTATGTGACATTTGTTGTTGTTGTTATGTGACATCTAGTTGCCTACCACCTATGATGACTCTATGTATAGCAACTCTGAAGCCTGCCCTGTCCTGAGCCAGTCTCACTAATTCAGACACACCTACCCCCGTTGCCCCAGTTCCTGTATCAGTCTATCTTATCTGCGGTCTTCTTTTCCTGCGCTGTCCCTCCACCCTTCTGAGCATGGTGTTATTCTTCAAGGACTGGTCCCTCCTGACCATGTGTCCAAAGTATGTGAGATGGAGTTTCAAAATCCTAGTCTCTAAGGGAAAACTTGGCTTCACCCTCTCCAAGACAGACTTATTTGTTTTCTTGTTGGTCCATAGTATGTTTAAAACTATTCTCCAGCACCATAACTTGAAGGCACCAATACTTCTTCTGTCATCCTTAGTCATTGTCCATATTTCTGATGAATAGCAAGTAATTTCAAAGACCATGGCCTGGATTAGGCACACTTTAGTCTCTAGACTGATATTGTTTTTCAGTACTCTGGAGAGGTTCCTGACAGCATCAGATATTTTTTAATTTTCTGACTGCTGGGGACAAGAGTGTTGATTATGGAGCCAACCAAGCTGTAATTTTTAACAACCTCAATCTCTTCTCTATCTATCATGGTGCTGCCAGTTGGTCCAGTAGTGAGAATTTTTGTATTCTTGATGTGACCTTTGTATAGAAGAAAATAAATTTAATTATACTATGTACTATTTTAGATTTCTCCTTTGCCTTTTCTTTATTATTCCCAAATATAAATGTAATATAACATAATTGTTATACCAAATGTAACCTTTGGATCTCTTGCATTTTATGACCAATTTCTGACATACACACTTTTGCTCTCTTTTTATACTTGAATATTTCTTTTACTTATTTAATATGAGCCTTTGAATCCAGTTCTGTTCTGTTATTTTAGATCTTTGCTACACTTTCCCACATGTAATAAGATGACCATTGAGAAAATAAGAAACATTTTTCTGGTGTTTTAGATCAAGAAAAATAGCAACAAAGCCTCTCACCATGTACGTGATATCTTTCCATATCAACTTTGTTCTAGAAGTTAGGTTTTGTTTTTGCTTTTTCTGAATGCTACCTGGTCGTCCCAGTTCCTTGTCTAACAGCAACATGTGGTGTAAATATTACCATGAAGTCTCAGAAGTAGGACAACACAAGATGTAGGGAAGCGTAAGAGGGAACTAAAACAGCTCCATCTGCGGCAATCAGAGAAAATCATTGCTGAAGATGTGACATCTCAGCAGAGATGGACTTTGAAAGAAGATTGCAATTTCAGTAAACTGTCACAAAAGGCAAAGAAATAGCTGGCAGAAGAAAACATGGCCCAGAAAGTATAACATTGAGCATAAGTGCATGTCAGAGTGTGTTTTGAATGGCTTAGTGATGCTAGAGAGAGATGAAAGAGATGGGTCATAAAGTATCCTTTAGAATATACAAAAAAGAGTTGAACTTTTGTCTAGACTGTGAGGGTTCATTGATAACAACATTCAAAGAGTATTGTGATCTAAAAAGATCACTGGAGAGTCAATGTGGATTATAGAAAACTCAGCAATGATTGGAGGTGAGACAACAAACAACAAGACTAGTTGAGAGGAGGTAGACACAATAGGGTAGGAGAGAGAATGTATCCTCGTAACCTAGGAAGACATATTTTGGACATGTTCTAAGGAGAGACAGGTCCTTGGAGAGGGAAATCATGCTTGGTAGGGTAGAGGGACAGCGCAGGAGGGGAAGACCCTCTATGAGGTGGGTTGATTCAGTGACTGGGGTAATCGGTATGGGTGTGTCAGAGGCAATGCGGTTGGCACAGGATAGAGCAGAGTTTAGGGCTGTTGTACATAGGGTCGCTATGAGTCGCAAACGACTCGACGGCACATAACAACAACAACGTAGGAAGAATGAAGGACTATTAGAAATGTCAGCATTTGGATGTTGCTACTAACAGAAGGATCTTTAGAAAGCATAGGAGTCCATGGAAGTGTCTAGATTCTTAATTTAACCAAATAGCTGATAAAGTTACTTAAGACAGGAGGAAGACCAGAAGGAGTGATTTTAACGGATTTTGACAGAAAGCAAGCCTGGATTGTGTGTTTTTTAATGGCCCACATTTTGGTTTGGGTTTTTGTTGTTGTTGTTGTTTGTTTTTTGCATTTCCCACATCTCGTTAAGGTTCTGACCATGGCACTATTCACTGCTCTTTAAGACCTGCTGATATTTTGAGTTGATGCCACTCCTGATGCCTCCCTGTGTGTCATTGCAGAACTGGGCTCCGCACGGTCTTCACTGCTCACTTGCAGAAGTAGATTTGGACCTCAATGTTTTCAGTTAGCAGCAAAGCCCATGAAGCATTCGCACCGTTTAGAAACTCCAATTACTGATTCTCAAGCTCACTACCTTCCAGTTCATTCTGACCTAGGATGGCCCTTCTCTGAATTCCCAAGGCTGTGGATACAAATGGGAAGAGGCTGCTGGTGGGTTTGAACCCCTAGAAGCTGATATCCTTTGTGTTAGCAGCACAATTCTCCACAGACTATGTCTCCAAAGGCCTGAGAAACAAAGATTATGTTTCACTAGATGTCTGATAAAACTAGACATGATATATTTTATGGTGAAAGTTGAATCAAGACAAGAAAGCATATAAAATGTATTAAAGCACATAAAATATACATGTATGGAGTTGTGATGAGTTGCACCCCCAACCAAAACGCAAGCAGTTTGAATCCATGTCTACATTTATGTAGTTGTTGTTGGTGTTATTCTATACCTTCAAGTACAGTGGATTTTCAGAAGCTATAAATTACATGGGAGGAAATGGCCCACAATGTCTTTATTATTTTTTCTGCAGAGGAGCTGATGGACTTGAACCATATGCTTTTGGGTTTACAGTACAGTTCCTTAGCACTAATCCATCACAGGATAGATAGAGAGAGAGAGAGAGAGAGTGAGATAGAGAGATATAAATATATGTGTCTATCTCTATCTCTATAGCTCTCTCTATATATATCTGTTTGACATCTCTCCTGGAACAGTACATTAACAGAGAACTACCAGAAACACAAGCTGAGTTTAGAAGAGGCCATGACACTAGAGATATTATCGCCAGTGTCAATGGATCTTGCCTGAAAGCGAAGAGTACCAGAGGAATGCCTCTCTCTTTTTCCTAGACTATTAATTCAACTGTGTAGATCACAACAAATTGTGGCTAATCTCTAGAAGAATAGGAATCCCAGAACATTTGATGTGTTCATTTGAAACCTATTCTTGGCAGTCATGAGAAGAGAGCAAAGAAACACTATATAGTTCAAAATTAAGATGGGAGGGCATCAGAGACGTATCCTGAAGCATTTTCTCCAAGAGGCCAAGGACTGTAGACTTCAATATGGATTGAAGCTCAACATCAAGAAGACAAAGATTCTTATCAGTGGGCCTATTGGCAACACCATGATAGATGGAGAAGAGATTGATGTTAACAATTTAACTTGCTCAGCTTCATAAAAGCCACTTTTGTCACCAGTGGTCAGGAAATCAAAAGACAAATTATATTGGGGAAGTCTGCATTCAAGGACCTCTCCAAAGTATTAAGGAGCAAAGCTGTCAATCTAGAGACTAAGGTGTACCTGCTTCAGGCCATGGTCTTTGCAATTACTTGTCATGCATCAGAGAGCTGGACAATGACAATAAGAAGAACTGATGCCTTTGAGTTGTGGTGCTGGAGAAGAGTACTGAACACACCATGCCAGAAGAACAAATAGATCTGTCTCGGAGAGGGTGAAACCAAGTTTCTCCTTGGAGGCTAGGAATTTGAAGCTCGGTCTCATGTACTTTAACATGTTGTCAGGAGGGACCAGACCTTACTGAAGGACATTATGCTCGGAAGTTTGGAAGGACAGCACAGGAAGGAAGACCCTGGATGAAATGGATTGGCATGGTGTCCAGGGCAATGGGATTAGGCGTGTCAGAATCAGTAAGAGACTGTCTCAGGATAAGGCAGGCTTCAGACTCTATCGTACATAGGGTGCTATGAGTCACAGGCGACTCGATGGCTCATCATAACAACAACAACATACTCAACTATATCAATAGGATGGCTTAAAAGAATCTGTGTGTGTTAGAGTAGAGTAGAAGGAAAGATCGATGCAGAGTATTTTGTAATATCTCCAAAGGGAAATAGTTATGGCTTGAACTAAGTGGCTACCTTGGTCCTGGAGAGGAAAAAAAATGAATTCAAAGAATAATAAGGAAGATGAATTGGTTAGCAGTTTGCATCTGAATTGAAAGAGAGTTTTGAAGCTGACTGTGAGTTCTGTAAATTATTGGCATTGCGGATGGTAATGAAAAGCTTGAGGAAGAGTGGGTCAGGGCCTTATTACGCATCCTTAGTTCCTGATCGGGTGTAAGTGAATCATTCTCCTATTGATGAGGCGGTTCCCCCTTGCTGGACATATTTTACTCAGCTTTGAGGAAGGAACCCCCTGCACTGCCATCTCGGTATAATGAGTTAAAGGCTAATGCATGAACATGAGCTACCCATGGCAGACTGCCTCTGTCAGAACGAGGACATACTGATTTGATTACCCCTAAGTATGAGTACAGTAAAAACCACCCCTTATTTTCCTTCTCCTCTCTCTCTTTGTCTCTCTTTTCTGTTGTGATCAGCACGGACATAAATTGCATGTGGAAAGACTAACATTGGCTCACTGCCACTTGGAAATAAAACTCATTTCATTCCCCCTGACTCTCCTTGTTATGGTGTTAAATATAGATGAAATAGTTTAATATGGATTTATGTAATGAGTTCAGAAATTGATTTTGCAGAGTGTGCTTGATTTGGGAAATAAACATCTACTTACAAGGGCCTGAATGGCAAACCTGCATGCCTCCTTTTTTGAGATGGTGGACAGGCCTTCTTTAAAATGTTAGAAACATAACAGATGATCATTCTATCCCAGTGTCTTTAAAGGTGTGAATACAGAAAGAAAGCAGTGGTGTAGAAGCCCCTGGAAAGTCCTTGCAGAAGTAGTTTTTAGTGAGTCACAATATCTTGTCTGAGTGACAGAAGAAGAATACTCCAGACCTCTAAGATCTGGCTCTGAAAGCTCCATATTTCCTTTTTTCCTTGTTCTAGAAAATTCATATGCCTTTTATTCAAACATTAATTATTTAGCCCAATCTATGTGCGGGTAAATTGTACAATAAAATGCCTTGCAAGTTTGAAGATGAATCCAAAGAACTGGTTCTTCCACCCAGACCCTAGTTTCTCCTATCTCTGGTGGACAGATTTAATGTAATTGGATACTGAATAGCCATGTCTGTGTCAGCCAATCACTGTAGGAAGAGAGAGGAATATTTGTAATTATAATGTCTTTTATTTCTATTGAAATTCATCAGTGTCCTTACATTACAATCCTTTCCCTTGATACATGGAAATTTTGGTGTGAGGCTAAGAGTGCTAAGAGATAGAGTTTTAACATCTTGAAATCTCTAAAATTCCCCTTTGTCTTTTCTGTAAGGCACTATCGACAGGGGATGCCTGCCATCAAGAATGGTAACTCACAATCTAAGAGTACTTAATCTAAAATCTCTCCTTGTCCAAGGAGAACAGGTCGATCCATATGCAATAGTAAGGTGATTTTTATTTCAGCATAAAGTTCAGTGGGGGTTTTCAATTGTATTCTTTAAACTAGTCCTGTTCTTATCAATTTCTGTAATGTATTTCTCTTATGTATCTTTACTATCATGCTCTTTTTAAAATACGAAGCTGTAAACGCTCAAAACTAATGTCTAAACCCCATCTGAAACAGACACAAAATCACGTGCAGACAGACGGCAAATGGAGCAGCACGCACCACTGTTTGTATTGTCATAACCGAGTCTAGCTTTATTATTCATTATCTCTCTTGGTAATTAAAATTTAACTCTCCAAAGAAACCTCTTTCTGAAGCCAACTTGTCTCTCCTTTAATGTAATCATTTGATTTTTCTAAAATTATTCTCATTAATGTGCACTTTCAGTAACAACAGTGCTTTGCCAACACAGGCTGTAGGAAGAGTTCATGCTTAAAGAACATGATATTTTAAGGCAAGAATTAGATCGAGTGGCCAAGATTTAAAATAAGAATTTATGTGCAACTTTACAGCAATGTTTTTTTGTTCAGTTTGCAAATAGATAAGCAGCGTGGTATATAAAGCCATTAGTAGTGTGTTTACATATTGTAAATTAGTATGAGGGGTATTTCACTCTGGCTTTGCCAACTTTTGCTTACTGATAAAGAAGTCTTTCCTTCATAGTTTAATTTTAGATATATTTACACCCTCCCATATTCTTACCATAGGAAGCTTACTTTCAAAGCCTAATTCTCCTGGTTTTCTAGTTTGTGATAATTACTAGCAAGCTTTCACTCTCTCTCTGCTTCTCTACTGTATCGTGCTACATTTACCCTGGCTTTACCTGCCTTTTTGGATCTTTAAATTCTCTAGCTCAATGGGTTCTCTATCTGCCTGTCTCTCTGATACTGGTTCATCATATCCCCCAAAACAGATGATGCTAGAAAGCAAAATCTAAGACCCATTCCCCCCCCCCCGCCTTTATACATATATAACCTTTCCAGCATCGATGATACGAGAGCTTTTTTCTCCATCCTCTTCTCTTCTACTGTTGTTCACAGCATTAATTATCCTCTGCTTTAACACTTCTGCCCTCAAACCTCATGTTCTTTGTTTCCCATTGTGGACAGTAGAAGTGACACTAGGTGTACAGGGGGTGGCACCGGTGGCCACGGCTACCACGTGGACAGCAGATCAGAACCTTGTCCTATCCTGCTCCTTTCTCAAGATCTCTCTCACACTCGAGCCCTCAATTACTGTGTCAATCCCTTCTCCCTCTTTTCTTCTGACTCAACCTTTCCCAGAATGATGGTTTTTTTCCAAGGACTGGCCCCTCCTAATTACATACTCAAAGTGTGAGAGATGAGATTTCATTGTCTTGGCTGCTAAGAAGCACTCTACGTACATTTTCTCCAAGGCAGCCTTGTTTGTTCTTTTGAGTCCCGTAGAGGAATAACCGTGTCAAAGTCCATAGATGGTGACTGCGAGGGTTGCCAGGTATTGCAGTAGTCTTGAAAAAGACTTGTTTTCTGATATGTGAAGCTAGTGAAATCCAGAGCAAAGCACTCGTGTGAGGGGGATGCTTGTTGACTTAAGTGATCACTGACATTACTAAGATTTTACACTGCTGTCCCAGTTTATCTGAAATTCTATACTGCTTTACAGAATCTAAGAATTCATGAATGAGTAAGAAATCATTTTGTTGACAATCTAATGAGCATCTGTTGTACTGTTATTGTTCTTGTTTTGTACTGTTGAGTCAGTAGTGACTCTTGGCTGATCCACTAGGAGGGTCTTCAGATACAGTTACCACAGACAGGAGATTGCCTTTCTTGGTCCTGAGGAGAAGCCAGAGGGTTTCAACCATGTGCCCTCGGGTTAGTAGCACAGCTCTTTACCACTAGACTCCCCAGAGCTCCCATGGAAGCATTTAGCTTCCTAAAAGCATTCCTATATAAATGCCTGCTAGGTGACTTACAAGTATCTTAGCATACTAGGCTTTAGGATGACTATATTTTACCTTTTTATGGTAAATTTCCAGAAATAAAGTACAAAAATTTAATGAAATTCAAGATAGCTTACTACCACGGAGAGAATGATGTAAGATCTGTTAAGAATTTGGAAGTGGTTGTATCAACAGTCAAATATCTCTACTTGTTTCCAGATATCTTAGAATTTAGAGAAAATAAATGACAATAATAGATGGTGGCAGATATGACTGTTTGCGTCTCCACACTTTCATGGAGGCATCAAACACTCCGGCCAATATTATTTTAGTGCTTTTATGCATAAAAACCTAGCTTCCTTTAGACACCTTATCAGCACTCTCTTTCCTTTATGACTGAATTATGTGAAAGACTCATTTAAGTGCTTTGCAAGTTCATGTAACCAAGAAACTGAACCCATTGTCATGGCTCGACTTCAGCTCCTAGCAACTCCATTTTTAATAACTCAGGCCTGTTTTTAATTGTTTCTGGTCAAACATTCTTTCAGGTCGTATAGCCCTGCTGTGTCCACTTGACGTACAGAGGTAACTTGTGCTTGCTGTGAAGCTGAGCACTGTGATACTGATGTGTCATATGCAATAATGGTTACCCATGGCTGACAGTGTTTGGTAAAGCTCTCCGATTAAAACAAGCTTGGAAGCAGGAGTGGCATCCACTTCCATAATAGCTTGTCTCTGGAAACCCGATGAACCTGGAGAATGGATCAAATTCACACAAGTGTTGAGGACTTTCGTTCATAGGGTCGTTAAGAGTCGCCTATGACTCAAAGGCCCTTAACGAAAACAACAACTCCATGCAACAGAAGAGAGTTTTGCGTCCAAGAATGTAAATCTTTACAGAATCTGACTGCTTCATTTTTCTCATGTAAGAGGCTCATGAATAATACCTGCCAATCCTTTTGGGTAGCAACTAACTGTTTTTGTCACAACACTGTAAGTATTCCTATTAGGCATAAAGGATTAGGCCAGCAGCTTGGACCACAGCTCCCCGGCGGCAGCTTCACCAGTTTATAAACTGCAAGTGTGTTTAGTTCTGTCATGGAGACAGTGAGGGAGTAATTAGGAGTCTAGTCCTTCCTCCTGGATTCCATTTAAGTCTCTCAGGCCTCACCTTGGTCTTACATTTCACATATTTCTATCTTCTCTCCCCAACATATTGCCTTGATGACTCCAGGTTCAAGGATTAGACTCAGAAACAACAGCCTTACATGGACTCTGCAACCAGCTATCTCAACTGTGTAACATCAGGTCTTATAATAATTCTACACACTCAGTGTTACTGATTTCCTGATCAAACCCTGTCTGGTGCAATAAGAGATGTTAGATAATAAAGTGTTTAAGAAGTTCATGATATGAGGGAAGTTCAGGAGCAGAAGCAGTTGGATTTGCCATATCCTGACACACTATCACTATTCCTAATATGTCAATATTTATGCGTTCCATTTCTTATTTAGCAATATCTAGTTTTCATGCATTCATGCTTCTCACATTCCATGTTCCCATAATTAGTTTCTTCTTAAAACTGTTCCTCCTCCTTTGTGTTTCCAAATTTGAGGGCTTAACCTCAGTTTCGTATCTGTTATTTTAAGAGTCTTGGCTATGGACCGTCAAGAAAATAAATAGGTCTGTCTTGGAGAGAGTGAAACCAATTTTCTCTTTAGAAGTTAGGATTTTGAAATTCTATCTTACATATTTTGGGCATGTGACCAGGAGAGACTGGTCCATGGAGAAGGACATCGTACTTGGAAGCGCAGGAGAAAAATGATGAATTGATACAAAAACTAGGCAATGGGGACTCGTGTGTGGCAATTAGTGAGACTGGCTCAGGACAGGGCAGGGTTCAGAGCTGCTGTACATAGGGTCACTATGGGTCACAGGAGACTGGACAGTAATAACAACAGCAACAACAACCATATGGAATATTTTTCAGATGGGATGGGTGAAGACTCACCTATAGACCCTTCAAAGCCAATTGTTAGATTTTTTTTTTAAATTTAAGCAATACTTGGATATTAATTTTGAGTTTATCACAAAGGACACTGAGTTTTAAAAAGAGCAATGTGTCTTATTGTGAACTCAATAATTATGAAACAACAAACACATTCATTAATGCCTTCATGAAAAAGTGAACATGTTTATTTTTACACAAAATTCCTACCTATCGCTGCTGCCTCAGTTTCATGAGCAAGTTTTCTTAAGCCTCTGCTTCCTGGAGTTTTCTAAGTAACGATGCCATTATCATGTTCATCAATGGCTTCCTATTATTTTCCCTTATATTTAAATTAGTTTTCTTATAAACAATTTTAATGGTCTTGCAGACCTCAATTTGAATTTTAAAGATTAGCCCACAATGAACATTAACCCACTATGTATGATTTGTTTGGTAATATGAATATGCTTTAATAAGGGCACTGTTAAGTGTTATTTATAATTAATGTAGCCAGACATTTTTTTATGATAATGTGAGCAGCCCAGTCGTTAGTTTTATAAAGCCACACAGTGCTTAGATATATAGGTGTTTAATGATTCTCTGCCTGCTAATGGTTCTGCTTTGCCTTTCATTGTCTTCTTGGTAAAATGCTAGAGGAAGCTGCATGGGATGTTTGAGGGAAGGTAAACAGCACAGCCATCTTTGCAAGATTGATTTCTCCCAATAAGTTAAGACCTTTTTAGAGCTAGGACCACAATGATTTCGATAGACCATAGACACTTTTGTTTTCTCCTTGGTGGTGTTTGTTGTTATATGTCCTTTGACTAATAGTAATCTTGTGTACAACAGCTCTGAACCCCGCTCTATCCTGTGCCAACCTTATTGCCTCTGACACACCTACCCCCATTACACCAGTCACTGAATCAATCCATCTAGTCAAGGGTCTTCCTCTCTTGTGCTGTCCCTCCACCCTGCCTAAGAAATAGTAAAAATTATGTTTAATAGCTGTGTCAATATATCAAAGCTACATCAATTTTATGTTGTTATGGGTCATCAAGTCACCTATGACACATAGTGACCTCATAAAGGATTGCACTGAACCTTACCCTATCCTTTGCCAACCTTGCTGTCTCTCCCTATCCTTTGTCGACCTTGCTGTCTCTACACACCTGACCCCATAGCCACAGTCACTGTCCCAATCCATCATGTTCAGAGTCTTCCTCTTCTGCACTGACCTTCTGCCTTTCCAAGCATGATGTCCTTTGCCAAGGACTGGTGTCTCCTTGAAACGTACCCAAAGTATATGATATAGAGCTTCATAGTTTTTGTCTCTAAGGAAAAATCTGGCTTCACTCTCTCCAGGACAGTCGTGTTTGTTCTCTTGGCAACCCATTGTATTTTCAATATTTTTCTCCTATGCAGCCTCCAATATGGATTGAGGCTCAATGACAAGAAGACAAAGATCCTCACCACTGGACCAATTGGCAGCATCAGGATGGATGGTGAAGAGATTGAGATTGTTCACAGCTTTAGTTTGCTTGGCTCCACAGTCAACACTCTTGTACCAGTAGCCAGGAAATTAAAAGGTGTATTGCCATGACAAAGTCTGCTATTAGGGACCTCTCCAAAGTACTGAAGAGCTATGGTATATCTCTGGAGACTAAGATGCTTCTGATACAGGTCATGGTCTTGGCAGTCACTTGTTATGCATCAGAGAGTTGGACAATGACTAAGGAGGATTAGAAGGAGAATTGATGCCTTTGAGCTTTGGTGCTGGAGAAGAGTATTGAGAGTACCATGGACTGCTAGGAAAACAAACAGATTCATCCTGGAAAGGGTTAAATCGGGTGGCTCCCTGGAGGCAAGGATTCTGAGGCTCTGTCTAACATACTTTGGACATGTTGTAAGGAGGGACGGGTCCTTGGAGAGGACTTCATGCTTGGGAGGGAGGGGAAAGCCTTCTATGAGGTGGATTGATTCAGTGACTGGGGTATCGGGGTGGGTGTATCGGAGACAGTGCAATTGGCACAGGACAGAGCAGAGTTTAGGGCTGTTGTACATAGGGTCGCTATGAGTTGCAAGCAACTCGACAGCACATTACAGAAACAAACAATAC
Organism: Elephantulus edwardii; assembly: GCF_000299155.1. Lineage (NCBI taxonomy): Eukaryota > Metazoa > Chordata > Mammalia > Macroscelidea > Macroscelididae > Elephantulus > Elephantulus edwardii. The sequence continues at coordinate 6,485,042 of NW_006399853.1, forward strand.
AACAACTAAAAGGAATCAATTCTTCTGTCATTCTTATTCATTATCCAGCTTTCAGACTCATAGCAAGCAGTAGATAACACCATGGCTTGGATCAGGCACACCTTAGTCTCTAGAATGACCTCATTACTCTTTAGCACTCTGGAGAAGTCCTCAACAGCATGTATTCTCAGTGTAAGTCATATTTTGATTTCCTGACTGCTGGTGTCAAGAGTATTGAGCAAGTTAAAACTGTTAATAACCTCAGTTTTTCTCCATCTATCGTGATGCTGCCAATTGGAGTGAGGATGTTTGTTTCCTTAATGTTGTATGTAATGCAATCCATAGTGAAGACTGCAGTCCTTGATCTCCTGCAGCAAATTATTCAAGTACTCAATTTTTATGAGCAAGGTTGTGCCATCTACTTAACACAGATGTTGATGACTGCCTCTTCCTTCAATCCTGCTGTCACATTCTTCTTCATAAAATCCAGCCTGCCAAATAATCTACTCAGCATATAGATTGAAAAGGTATAGAGAAAGGAGATATAGCGAACACACCCCTTTCCCCAATTTAAACCATGCGGTGTTGCTTTGCTCCGTTCAGAGAATAGTTTCCTGGTCTAGGTATAAGTTTCTAGAGCACACTCACGTGTTCTGAGATTCCCATTGTTCTCAATTTAGCCATAATTTGTTGTGATCCACACAGTCAAATGCCTTTGCATAGTTGATAAAATCCAAATAGACATTCTATGAGTTATTCCATTCTGCATGTATAGAGTCCCCCTGTGTCAGAATTGACTCAACAGCAACGGACAACAACCAAGTGCTGTAGGACTCATCCCAAAAGATATGCCGACCCCATCTGCAGATGTGCAGTGGTGGGTTTTAGCAAACATAACCTGACTTTCTAAGGCCTTTGAAGTCTTTTGATGTCCACGACAACGAAAAAAAAAAATTCTGTTTCATGATCCCTATTCTCATATTACTTAATAAGTCATTCTTATTTTAAACTCATTTTTATGTCCTGGGTGTACTTTATAAAAGTGTGTCAATTAGATTTTTAATCAAAGCAATCATTCTTTTTCAATAACGTGTGTTATTAGCATAAAAGAGTTGAATTTATTTTATATCAATCTCCAACTCCAAAAGCCTCTAATGTTTAAGGTTTCAAAATTTTTGACACTTAGTTTTTGCCTTTTTTTGCTG
>NW_006399853.1:6486730-6588376 GCF_000299155.1 Elephantulus edwardii
ACACACAAATAATCTGGAAGCAGGAATCACATCCACTTTCTAAACAACATGCCTCTGGAAACTCTATGAACTTTGATAAATGTCGATAGCTGTAGAGGGGCTTCAGGCCTTTTGTTCATAGGGTCGCTGTGAGTCATGCTTTTTGAGAAGAGAGTAGACGTTACTACCTCAGTGGTAGTACCTTTCTGATTTTGTTGATGAAAAACTGTTGACAAAGATCAGTGTCAGTAGTTGCACATAGTAGTGAATGTGATTAATACCACTGAATTTTATACTTGAAACTGGCTCACAAGCAAAAGTCATTATATGTTATTTTACCTTAATATATTTTTAAGATTCTTTCAGAGTGCTAGAGAGTGTCTCACTACTCTACACTTTCTAGTCAACTGTAGACAGATTGGTACTCTGATGGGTGCTTGAAGGGATTAATAGTATTTCCTGATACTAGTTCAACCGAATTCCTATGGTTAATGATTTTGTACTGTTTATCTACAAAATGACACAGTATAGGAGAGTCGCAAAGACCAATTTGCATCTTCAGAAGATTATTTCAGAGGTATGCCCCATAGCTTTATTTACAGCCTTGGGTCACTGAAGGTCTCTTCATCCCTCTGACAACCCCTCCCTCAGTTCGATTCTAGTGAAGGGCCAGGAGCTAGTGCAGAAGACCAGCACCAGTTCCACATCCTGAAACAGTAATTCATTCCTCTAGGGAGCAATTCCGGCAGTCCTGAGACCCAACCATATATTATATCTTAATAAATCAGAAAACGGATAATGTAGAGGTTATATGTTAAGTTGGAAAATGTAAATCAAAGAATTCCAATAAATTTAATTATCACTATACTTGGAACCTGTAGAGTTATTATAGATCCAAGCAGTTTCAAATTTTCATATCTCTTAGATACTGAGAGAAATATTAAGCACCTAAGAAAATAATGTGAAATAAATATTTACTATGATCTTTGAACCACAACAAAGATCTTTCCTTAAAAAATCTTTATCTTTTTCCCTATTTAAATTTTTTTTAAAAAATGTTATCATATTATAAACAAAACTTACACAGAAGTTAATTTTTTGGCTAATATTTATTCTTAGGCTTTGATACACTAAGAACTTTTTGAGCTAACTATTCATGAGAGTTTTGAAATTGCAGATCTTGTAATTATCCAGTACTATAATAATAGACTTCATTATTCATAAACGTTTCCTATGGACGATCAAGCTAACCTCTTAGGTTTCATTATTTGGAATATGTTCCAATGTTACTCTAACAATTAAAGTGCATTTAAAAATTATTTTTGTTTTAAATTTATCTAATCATTTGAAGGCCTACTGAGTTTATTAAGAGTTTAGAATGCCCAACAATCTATATTTTAAAATGCAACACATATGGTGCTTAAAGTCAAGTAAATTTTGGAACCAACGGATCAAACAAGAGAGCTATATAAATATAGTCTTTTGTTTAATCTCTGCTTTCCTCTCCTACTGTCTTTCAAAAATGCAAATAGATATATACTATTGGCCATGGCAGCAATTAGTTCATTATCAGTATATGCACATTATAAGCCAAACACTCTACCATATACTTAATATATCATTAAAGCAATGTATGCTTGTAATTACAATTTTCATGCCACATCATTCATTTTAAGTATAGAAATCTAGGTAAATTATTTTCAGCACTGAGAAAGAAAATTAATCTGTATCTTTTCTATGAATGTGCCTGTAAATAATGAAATTTAAAATATGTACAAAACCATTTCAGTTGTAAACTGATATTCTTTGAGTGGGTTTTATTCTACGTATTTCTCTTAGTTGTATTGACCAGTCTGTTATTTCTCTCTCTGTGTTTAAAGATGTTGTATTTGTTTCATATATCCTTTAGTGCCTTGAAATGTGGAGGGCCAGATAAGGAATGGAATACCCTTAATGAGATGTGTTGACATGGTGATGGCAACAAGGGGCTTAAACATAGTAGAGATTTGAAGGATGGTGATAGGATCGGGATAGGTTTCGACCTCTTCTCCAAAGGGTCACTATCAGTTGAATTTGACCTGATTGTGCTTAACAATAACATCAAGAATCTGACATACTGCAGACCCTGGAATATATGTTGAGGAAATGAAGCAGTACCCAGTGCTATGTACACCTGTGTCTTAGTTAGCTAATGCTTCTATAAGATTATCACCACAGAGGATGACTTTAACAAGCAGATATTTATTCTCTCAGGGTTTAGATGATTAGGAGTCTGGATTTAGAGTGGAAGCTTTGTCTTTATGTCTTTTTCTAGGTGAAATTCTTTGTCTCTTTTCAGCATCTGTAGACATAATATTCATAAATGATCCCCGAGTTTCTTGACATTCCTTTTTCCTGAATCTAGGGAGTTCATCATGCTCCAATCCTAGGTCTTCATTCTTAGCTTTAAAGAGATCCTTCCAATCAGCTCTCTTGTTTAATCTCTTTTACGTGGAAGCAGGAGTGGCATCCACTTCCTTAACAATATGCCTCTGGAAACTATGAACTTTGATAAATGTCATTATAGAAAGGCTTCAGGCCTGTTGTTCATAGGGTCACTATGAGTCGTGTTCGACTCAACAATCAACAACAACAACATATCTCAAAAGAGATTAAGATACAACCTAATCTCATAGATTGTATCCTGCCTTATTAATTTAACTGCTGCTAATTCTACATCATTAGCACAGTAGAGATTTGGATTTACAACATAAAATAGTTATGTCAGATTAAAAATAAAGCATAATTATATAGTACTATGAATCATGGCCTAAACAAATTAATACATATTTTGGTGACACAATTAAATCTGTAACCACCTGTGCTTTTTTTTGGGTCATTGTTGTTGATGTTATATACTGTTTAGCTGGAACCAAGTCATAGAGGCCCTCTAGAGGTTTCTCAGAGGTGGTATAATTATGCAGGAGATGATTATTTATTTCCCCCAGGGTGTAACTGATGGATTTGAACCATATGTCTTCCGGTTGGTAGTGCAGCTCCTAGGCTACCAGAGCTTCTTAGATGCAGAGTAGTTCCTACTCAAAGCTTCCAGTGTCCAACAACATTAAACACTACTTGTTCCTGTGCAATCCTTACACCATTGCTTTGCTTGAACTCACACATAGAGTTAACTTTCTACAGATACATGGACAAGAAGAGAATACACACATACATATCCTCTTTTTCCATTTGTTATTGATTGGTTTTTCAGTTCTACCAACTGAATGACAAGAATGAATTCAAGATGCATTCGAGCTCTAATATGAATACTTCCATTACTGATAAAATATATACATGATCTTTTGCTATCATGTCAGAACCATTTCCAAAAAATACAGTGCTGGGGCATCACACAGTGTGTGATTAAAATTAAAACTTTGACATTTACCGCTTGCCTGTATATGTCGGATTATTGTCATCCCTGGAAATAATATTAGGGTGATTTACTGAAAGATTGAGAGTTTGACTCTCCCACTCACTATTTAAGGAGGGCAATATTTTTCTGCAAATATTACTTTCTTGAGAAATACATAGAGCAAGTCTATTCAGTCCTGTAGAGTTGCTGTGAATTCGAATCGATTAGATGGTAATTTAGAGGTTTGTGTGTGTGTGTGTGTGTGTGTGTGTGTGTTTCTTGTTTGTATTTGTGATTGACTAATGCATCAGTTTTGACTCAACAGTACTTAATAACAGCACAAGAAGATTTTAGTTCCACATATTTGAGTCCAGCACAAGTTTTGAACTTTGAACTCAGAGAAGAAAGCTGCAGATAGGTTAATAGAATAGATCAGTCATAGCCCATCTGTCTAGCCTTATTAGTATACCCCCAGGATTTAGTGTCTGACCTTCCATAATTATTGACACCTATTTAATTTATCTTTTCACCCTTAGCCAAGTCTGGTACAGCTGTGATGGCACATGTAAATACATCCCTGTTGCCAGTACTAGCTGATTGGCATTCATGCTTCAGTGTCTTTTTTATTTTCTCCTTGGCTGCTGGGAGTAGCCTGAACAGCACAGAAACTAAAGAGCTTCATCTATTAGGCATGACAGATTTGTATTCAGCGGGAAATGCCTGACCTTGCTCAACTCTCCCATCCATTCCCATCATCCCCTTGCCAGATGAAAGAGTCTGCTTAACTCCTGATTCCTGGCTGTTTCCTTGGCAACAACAGCTGAGTCAGTCTGAAAGAATAACTAATAGGCAAACACCTTGGTAGTGGGATTAAAGTGATGTTTTAAAAAGGTTATTCCACATAGAATAAAAATATGATAAGTGCTTAAAATTTTAAAGGAATAACTATCAATGATATTATGATTTCTTTATTAACCTTTTTCAGTTTGAGGTTATATTTACATGGTTGTTGGTTGGTTGGTTGTTTTTCTCCCAAGATATTCTAGATATTCTAACTAGATATCAGAGTATTTAAACTTTTGAGACCCAATTGAGTTATATAATGAGAACAGATTAGTTTTGCAATATAACTTTTCTGGCTTTAAGTGTAGAATGGACAGGTAGAGGGGAAAAAACACAGACAGTGACTCAACTGGAAAGGAGAACTGTGTGCACATACATAATAGAATGTGTGTCATTTTTCCCTCCCTCTTGTAAAGGTAATCCACCTTTTTAAGGCATTAGACCTGAAAGATCAGAAAGTGTTCATTTCATTTTCCGTTAGAATCCTGTAACTTTTAGCCCCAATTCTTACCATCTAAAAGATTCATCAGCATTCTTGGTTTGTATAATTTTTTACAACATGTCAAAAGATTGTCCCTGTATCCCAATGAAATTCTTAAATTTGTGGTGAGGATTTGATATCACTTGAAAATTGAACTCATAAATTCCTGAGTGAAACTTTGATGGAATTTTCTAGAGCATTCCAGATTACTTTATGCCTTAATAAGAATGCATGCAGGTAAGATAGCCAGTTTAAAGAAACTCAGCATAGAGACCATAGAATATTTGAATAAAATGTTTTGTAGACTGTCCCCTACTGAAACCATCATTATTTCTTTAGTCATTAATTCAAGAAAAATTTTAATTCATTTAAAAAATCCAAGTGTTTTATTTCAATCTTATTTCTTTCTGTAATTATTTACTGAGCTTACTTTTACCCTGGCTGTATGTAAATTAGTCTTATAAATAATATATGATAATAATAATAATATAGTAAAATGATTTTAAATGTTTCTTTCCTTTAAAACTTGGCATTAGATGAAAGTGTAACATTGTTTGTGAGATTATGTCTTGCTATCACGGAAAATCCTGAACATTCATTTAGCTTCCATTATAAGAATCATAATTACTGTTGGTTATAGAGTTTACCAAAGCTTATTTATCTGTTTTCCAATTAATATAGAACATGAGACACTTTTGTTCATGCTTAATGTCCCTGATTAGAATGGACAATCTGCATTGCAGGCATTTTTATTAAGGCCAGATATAAATTTATCCTAATTGCCTTCACCAGTACTCATTTTAGGAGATCTGTTTAGCTAAAAGTGTGAAGGAGATGATTAGCTTTCATGCCATGTTCAAATATGGAGACGACTGCTCAGTGGTCTTTCTGAAGACACATGGTTTGTAGTTAGCATGTGTTGTGGATATCATTTGTTCATTACAGAGGATAGAATAGTCTTTGTTGATAGAGGTGGGAGGAGTAAGACTTTAGAGGTTTTGAGTCACTTTAAGGAAATGGAAAAAGGAGAAAGGAGAGAGATACACAGAGAGAGAGAGAGAGGTGAAACAATTGTATTAGCTTCTTATTGTTGCTGTAACATATGACCAGAGATTTAGTAACTTGAAACACCAAAGTTTAATCTCTTATAATTCTCAGGGTAAAAAATCTGCAATCAGTCTCACTGGGATCAAGTTAAAGCGTCACCTGGGTTGGTTCTTCATGGAGATCTGAGAGGAGAACCTGCTTTATTTCCTTTTCCAGCTTCTACAGAAAAACTGTGTTTCTTTCCCTCATTACTTTCCACCTGGCTTCTGTTGCTTTAGCTCCCCTGCCTTCCTGCTGCAAAGACTCCTTTGATTAGACTGGACACCCCCACAATTTAAGAGATTTTTTCTCTTAATCTCGAGATCTTGGATCACATAGTCATAAATTCTGGGGATTAGGATGCGGAGATCTTGATTTATTTTTTTCTTCACTCTGAAGGAATATAGTGTTCCAGCAACCCCCTAAAAAAATAAATAAAAAGGAAAGAAAAAAAAACACACACAACCAACAAACCAGCAACACCCAAACCCAGACCCTCAGTCTTCTAAATTTAAGAGTATGCAGTGTAGATTTGCAATGAGGATTTTTCAAGTGAATAAATGAGGTGGATGTTTAGGTGGATAAATTGTGAAACCTCTAAATCTGTGACTCTCACAACTCATAGCTGATACTCCAGGAGGTTTCCAGAGTCTGAAAATCACATAGAAGGAGATTACCCATCTTTCTCCCACGGTGCAGCTTGTGGATTTGAACTACCTGACTTTTAATTGTTAGGACACTAGACCCTCAACAAGTCTGCTTTTCTTTCTAACTCTCAAAAGTTTTCCATCTTCCACAGAGTACAGTAGTACCATATTTACACAACTTGCTCTGTGTTTTCTTTCTACAGCACAGATCTTCCTTACATTTCAGTTTTCTATGTTTTACTGTAAAAAGAAGAATATTGTGAAAATGTATAACTGTGATTTTATTAAAACAAACAGTATAGCTTTAATGAGTGAGTGATTTGGGTCAGTGTTTGGTCCTGTTGAGTCACTGTGACCCACAGGATGAACGATAGATCAGAACCTTACTCTGTGCTTTGCCATTGTCATGAACTCTGCCATTTATGCTTTTGTTGTAAGTCATCAAGTCAACTACTACTTGTAGTGGTTGGACAACAGATCAAAATGCTGTCCAATCCAGAAAGCAGAGGTGGTTTTAATTTGCGGTTGAGTATTTACTGCTGGCATCTATTTTATTTTGTTGTAGGCTTTAGTATTAATGTTCTTTCCAAAGGAAATGAAAATTAAAGACAGTGAAAACTAAAAAGAGACAGTTTATGATAAGAATTATTGTCAAAAGTGAGCTTTTTATTGGTTTTTCTAGGCTTCTGCAAGATTCTAGACACTCTTTAACTTTATTCCACTAGTCACCAATAGAAAGAAAGAGAGACAGGGTAAGAGGAAAGGAGGGTGTAAGCAGAGAGCCAAACAATTGTTTAAAAGTCTGCTTACAGCTTATGATATGAAAATTATTATTATGATCCTTGTCTGTGATAGCATTACCATAATTACTATGCTAAAAATATCATGACCACATTATAATGAAGTAAAATGTATTAATATTTAGTGTGGTAGATGTTATACAATATATAAAAGACAAAGTTTTACAAAGCTACATAGTGCACTGTGAAATGCATATCAAAAGAGAAAAGAAGACAGAAAAAGAAGAGAAAAGATCAAGTGCAAAACTTTTACACTTTTTGAAATTAGTCTTGACAGTGTGATACTTTGAACAGAAAACATTGAATAACAAATTCAGAATAAAAAGTCTACAGAGCAACAAATTGTGTAATGGATTTGATTGTCTAGTAACTAAAGAGTTATAATCTTTTCTAATTATTACAATCTTAGGTTTAAATATTTTGGCTTCACCCATCTTTATGGCATAAAAGTGTAAAATAAGTCAGGTATGGTAATGAAAAATCAACTGGTCTATTCCCTTAATCAGATTGATGTCCTGTGTACATGGGCCATCAATCCTGCTCCTGTTACAGCCAATTGCCACCTACAAACTCTCCACAACTCAAACTATCACAGATCATAAATTATTTTAGCAAGTGTAAGTGTCTCTTCTCCAGCATCACAGCTCAAAGGCATCTATTCTCTTTCTATCATCCCTATTCACTGTCCAACTCTCTGATGCATGCACGTAATTGTGAAGACTATAGCCCAGATCAGGCGCACCTTAGTCTTCAGCCTGATGTCGTTGCTCTTCAGTATTCTTGAGAGGTCCCTCACAGCTGACTTTCCCAATGCAATTCGTCTCTTGATTTCCTTGGAGTCAAGGATTCTGAAGCTTCGTCTGACATACTTTAGACATGTTGCCAAGGAGGGACTGGTCCTTGGAGAGGGACACCATGTTTGGCAGAGTGGAGGGATGGTGAAGGAGAGGAAGACCTTCGATGAGATGGATCAATTCTGTGACTGCAGTGGTGGGAATAAGTGCATTTGAGATGGCTAGATTGGCACAAGATAGAACGGTGTTTAGGGTCCTTGTATATACAATATTCCTAGTACCATGACCCCTTCTAAACCCAACCTACACTTCTAGCAGTTCTGGATTTACTCAAATCTGTTTACTTACTCAAAGAAGATCCTGTGTTGTTTCCAAAAACCAAGGTTTGTGTGGGGGTGTTTTGTTTGTTTGTTTGTTTCTTTTGCTTTTTATTCTGAAATTAGCCAAATCCTGAAAGTTTGCCAGAAGAGTGCACAATTTGAAAGAACACTACATACAACATCTCAGTCCTCTTCATGCAGAGAAATATATTGCAGTGCTCCCAGTTACCACAACAGTAACCTTTAAAGCAAATGGTTGAAACTCAGAACCACACACTTTGCTCAGTTGTCAGGTGTCTTTAGTCTCCTTCAACCTGCACCATGTCTTCTTCTCTTCTTTGACCTTATGCCCTCGGAACTTATGAATATTACAAGCCAATCTTTATCTAGACTGTCTGTCTAGTGTTTCCTCATAATTAAAATCATGTTTAACCTTTTGGGCTTAGATATCACAGAAGAGATGCTGGACTGTCCACACGGTGTTGAAGGGTTCCATTATTGATGGTGTAAGCTTGAGTCTTCTTTCATAAGCTACCTTTTTCTCTTTTAATAATTAGTAAGTGTCTAGTTGAGAGACTGTTAGATTGTAAAATCCTGCTCCTCATCCCACTGTCCCCCATATGTCTTCATATCTGCTGATATATCTAGTCTGAGTCAGTTATTAGTAGTAGATTTCATGTTATTATGTTCTTATTCTGTATTTACTTCTATATTAACAGACATATTTAACAAAGATATCTTTTGTTCTCTTCCCCCTATTTTTATTAATGCATGTATTTATAACAATATGTATTCATGTATTCTTATTTTATTATTGAATTATGATCTGCTATTTTCATTTCTCTGATACTCAAATCATCCCAGATTGGGCCCCTAAGAGTCCTTCGAGCCACCTGCCAAGTCTTTCTTTTTGTTTTAAGTATGCTGTTACTTGAATCTTTTCTACATTATTCCTAAAATCCCCAAACATTGCAGATAAAGGCAGAAAGAGTCACAGAATGGATTTTCTATTCTAGCTTTGTGAGTTCCACCTGTGTGGTCTTTATAAGTACAACAACCTTCCTAAGCCTTGGTTTCCTCATTGGTGCAGAAGAGGTGACAGCCAATGGGAACCTATCCACAGAAAGCAGATACTCAAGTGCTTGGAGATCTTATTATTAACAATGATACCTAAGCACTATTGAGCACTAGACATTTACGCTTTCATTAGTCTTTTGATATGCAGAGATTAAATTAGTTCTCCTTGATCATACAACTAGTGACTGCAGGAAGGAGATTTTTATTCTAATAAAAGTGACTTTACAGCCATAGTCAGAAGGTCACACATGTGAAAAATGTTTGCTTGTTTTCATTGTAGTTTGGGAGAAATTTTATAGAGAAAATGAGTTTTCCACTGAACAATATCTCTGTTTCATGATATTAGCTGTACTCTTTTAACAGCACTCATTTCACTTCCTTCCTGGGCCTCCAATATACAGTTGTCCTTTCCTGTCACTACCTGTCTCTAAGCTTTGTTTGAGGGCAAATGCTGTCCCTTTGGTCTCACATGGACAACTGGTCTGAGGAATTCATGCCTCACAGGGCTATAGGCCTGACTGTTGTGCTGCAAGGTGGTCCCCAGGACAGATTCAGTTACATGTTTGAAGGATGTCTCAAAGCCCCAGTCTTGGGCGTAATACCAAACCACTCCCTACTGGACTAGGGAGTAGTGGTTTTAATACTTTCAAACTTCATTCTATATTTCCTTTCTTATTCTAGCTAGGTCTCTCTGTGGACTTAAATTCGTTCTTCTGTTACCGGGATAGTTAAGTTGTGATTCATGTTTCTATTAATTTCTACTAATTTTCCATTACTCCATTGGACTAATTTTTCCTTTTGATTTTCTTCACTCTTTTTAAATTGTATGCAGGGAAGCAAATAGTTGCATTTTAGTGGTAGCTTAGCAGTAAAGACCTATGCTACCCATTCAAAGGTACACAGTTTGAATCCACCAGCAAAACCAAGGAAAAAAGATGGGCAGTCTCTTCCTGTGTGGTTTACTACCTCTGAACACCCACTGGAGGTTCAGCAGTGAGTTGGTTCTGACTCAACGGTAACTGAGCAACAATACAGAAGGGGCTACTCAAGAGACTCTATTGGCATTGTTCTTACTGGGGTGGACCGTTGGCCTGAAGTCTGTGCATGTCCAGTGATTCAGATTCACTGGCTTATCGAGTAAGAAAGATGACCAGTGTTCTCCCATAGAGATTTGCAGTTTCAGAAAACTGATGGAAGATCACTTTGAGTTTACACATTCTCTTTAGAAATGAGTTTTAGTTGTGAGTGGCTACTCACTACAGTAGGATTTTTTGTCTTTGTGAACTTGGTTATGCCAATTGATTGAACTGTCCCCCAAGACTGGTCGTAAGCCCCAAGATCCAATGACACATTCCTTCAAGGTAGTTGGTTATGACCATGAAACCCTCGTAACCTCTGACCCTAGTTTCTTCTACTTAATATGTGTGTGTGCGTGTGTGTGTGTGTGGCACATACAAATAGGTGCACAGAAATATTGTTTGGAAATGAACTAATAACTTAGAGGATAACTTTTAAGAAAATTAGTAAGCCTTCTAATTGAAGTGAAAGAAGAAAAAAGAAAACCAAATAGCCTCTTAAAAAAAAAAACAACAAAACATCAAAAGGGAAATAAATGTTAAGAAAAGCCACAAATATAAGGGAGCTCTGGTGGCTTAGTGGCAAGAAGCTGCACTGCAATCCCAGAGGCACATGGTTCAAATCCACCAGATGCTCTACTGGAGAAGGAGGGACAATCTCCTCCTGTAACAGTCAGATCTAACCTGACAGTACACACACAAAATATAATAAAATAAAATTTAAAAAAAGAAAATCCACAAATAATATAAACACAGTACATAAAGGCAAATGAAACCAAATATTGGCAACAATGAGAGAGAGAGAGAGAGAGAGATACAGAAAGAGAGAGAGAGAGAGAGAGAGGAGAGGGAGAGAGAGGGAGAATCATCAACGCTGCACAACATGGATGTATCTGAACAGACTTAAGTTAAGCAAGTCGATCACAAAATGACTATTACAGTATATGACCACTGATAAAAGAACTAAAGAAGAAAGGCTTTACCCACATAGAAAGATTTACAGCTAGAATTCACCTTGGATGATTACCAGAAAGTTGAAAGGAGAGATGGAATAAAAATTATTAAGTAGATCAGTCAGGCAAAAGAAAGGGTAATATATTGATCAGACATTGTAATAAATTAATCTTATTAATATATTGTAATGAATAGCTTTACTGCATAGAATAAAATACAATTAGCACTCAAATGATATAAAACAAAATGTTTATGAATTACCTGAAAACCAACATGATTTATAACTTTGCTTTCATATAAAAAATTGATTAAAAAGAAAGAAATTCTCATGGGTCTATTCCCACTCACCGACTCACACCTGTTTAGCGTCCACGTCAACTTATGTATGTAAATAGTGTTCTTATGAAATCCTATTTTCATTTTAATGGGAGTAGAAGTGAGTAAGGATTGTTTCCATTTATAAACCAGCACAGACCCATCTACCCTAAGCTGGAGGAGATAGGAATGAGTTTCACTAGTTTCAGAGCTCCTCTCTCCCTGCCCTTGAGTGTAAGATTAGAAGTTTCCTTTATTTATCTTAATATCAGGAGACAAACCTATTCATTTGGGTTTTTTTCTCCCTAAAATCTCAGTTTTAATTAAAAATAATTTTCGGCAACCTCTTTAGTTTCAAGTGAGATACAAGATACAGGAAGAAAGAAGACAAGAGAGACAAACTGTTGTAACTGTTAGTAAAAGCGCATGATAGAGAGATTACACCAAGCACTCAAATCTCACGTGATTAGTAAATAATTGTAATACTTCGCTTTTAAGACACGATTACAAATAATGGAAGAAGGAAACAGGGAGATAGGTACCACCCTTTTATCTGCAGCATTATCGTCCCCACATGCACGCTCTGATGCAGTGGTTATAAATGTTGTTCCAGACCCTGACCATGGAGGCGTAACCAGCTCTGTATCCCACAGCCCCTTCACCTTAATCCTGTTCTACTTGATTCACATTTGTTTGAGCACCTGCCTTGTGGATTTCTTTGACAACAGTGCAATTTTACTTTTCAGGTAAGATAGAGCAGAAACAAATTAAACTCTGATCAATTACAATCTTGAAGTACTCCCAAGGAGACATCTCCTTCCAGCTAATATCAAACTACTAGAGACTAAAGTTGATTCTGCACACAAAGGATGGCTGACATATCTGTGCTCCCTGGAGGAGTCTAGTTTAACTCACACCTCTATGCCCACATGCACAAGCAGTGTGCCAAGGTAATGGTGCCAGAGAAAGTTGTAATGCCAGAAAATCAAGATGCTGAGTGGAATCCAACTGAAAAAGCTACTTAGAGACATCCTATCATTGGGGACTGAGCCATAGCATGTTGCATGAGACAAAAAAGAGAGACATAAAAACAGACCCCCAAAATATTATGGTGAGTTGATTCTTATTCACAGTGAGTCCATGAGTCATGCAGTTCCACAGGTAGACCTGTTCCATAGAAAGAACTTTCTTGGCTGTACTCTTTAGAGGAGAAGCCCCAGGGAGCAATGGCCAAGTTCTCAACCGCTGACTGAAAACAGGTATTGAGGAGGAAGACCTGGTGAGTTGTTCATTACCATTGAGTCAGCACTGACCCTCCAGCAGGTTTTCACAGGCAATAAATTGCACAGAAGGAGATTATCCGTCCTTCTCCCTTGAAACAGCTGGTGGATTTGAACCATGGGACTTTGGGATTGTAGCACAGGTTCTTACCAGTAGGCCACCACAGTTCCCTTCCTTAAGGTTACAATCTTTAAAAACCTATTGAATAGTTCTGCTTTATCACATGGTGTTGACCTGGTGATATCTAACAACAGCAAGAATCTCTGTAGAAGCAGATCTTCAGACCTATCTGCCATGGAGCTTCTGGGTGGATTCAAGCCAGCAGACTTGAGGATAGTGGCTACATAGAGCTCCTGCCACCTAAGTGGGTTTGATACAATGTGTGTTGTTAGTTGCCTTTAAATTAATGAGAAGTGTACACTCTAGCCATTGACTTGATTTTGGTTTATAATAACCGTGAAAGAAGATAAGATTTATAGAATGAGGTTGCTATTGTTTTTGCCTACAGAGTAATTAGTGGGTTTGAGCCACCAACTTTCCAGACAGCAGTTGAATAACAACTGCACCAACCAGGGTGCAGTCACGATCGACCTACTATTGCTGGCCGACGCTATTGAGGTAATCTGGACTCACAGTGACCCTTTTTGGAATCCAGCACTGCCTGGCCTGGTGCCATGCTCAGAAGTGGTGCTAAATCCACAACCGTGCTGGCCTGAAATATGACTGGCATTGTTTGTTGTTGTAGAACCTACTCATAGCTGCCCCTCCAGTGTGTTTTCAGAGGCTGTAAATTGTATGGACAAGGATTGTCCGTTTTCTCCCAGTAAGTGGTAGGTGGATTTGAACCATATGCCTTTTGGTTAGTAGCACAACTACCCGCCACTAAACCACCAGAATTAGGCGTGGGGGAGGGGAATGACCAAGGTAATCTTTACATAAAGAATTCTACTGACTGTTAGTCACATACCAGCATGCTGACAACAATAAGTACACAGAGGTATTTGTTCGAAATATGTGATTTCCCACCTGACTACTTAGTTAAGAAAATGTAAAGGACAGCTCACTTTTTGCTGATGGGTTTGTTGTCTTTTGTTCCGTATGCCATCCTCCCAGGGTGGGAATAAAATAGAGAGACTTGATTCACTGTGCTGTTTGTTTTCACTGGAGGTGCCATCAAGGTCCCCGAGATTCCCCAGGATGTGTGGCGGTGCCGCCTTGACACCACCGCTGGGCTATTTTCTTTAGAATGTCGACATTGATCTCCCCGCTCTTGGCATGTAGCCGTCCCCAGTGCCCCACTGACCCATTACCTGAGCCCGTAATTACTCCAAGAGCGGAGAATGAAAAGGGCAGCTCTCTTCTGCTTTCAGGGAATGACAGACTCAGGGGTCTAGCCTCGCCCTGTGTTAAGGCCAGTCTCTCAGGAAAGCTGAAGGGCTCGTCAGCTTGGACGGGAGCCTGTTTGCATCATTAGCCTCCATGCTCATTAAACCTCCCGAAGGCTGCAGGAGCTGTGAAGCTGGAACGTGCCTTTGAAAAAGCTTCTTCGAACAAACAGACAGAAATGACTGTGTTTGAACTAAGACACCTGGAAATAATTAGCTAGCACCCTACCCCACACCTTTTCCAGAATACCATCATTGAACGAGTATTGTCTTACTTCATAAGAAAAAAAAAACAAAAACTGAAAAAGAATGGTGAAACATCCACGCTGTCTTCTAAACGGAACCAATTGTTCTCAAAATATCATTTGAAGCCCTCATTTCTTTTTAACTGCATTCCACACTGACAGAAGTGATCGTCCCATGTGTTTATATTCTTTAAGGGTTTCTGAGTTCTAGAAGGTTTTGTAGTTTCATGAAATCCATTTCCAAACTCTGCAGGATACACCACACATCGTATTAAAAATATTCTGCCTAATTTTTTTTCAGAGTGTGTGTACTTCCAAACAAATATTCAAGCTGTAGTCTTGTGAGTTTTGCTCCCTCAACAGTCTGCTTAGCTGATTTTTAAAGTTAATTATGGTGTAGTGAAATCTAAAGGTCATACCACGTCTATTTCTCGGGCTCGTTCTGTGCTGTGGGCATAGGGGCACCAGATAAATCCCTTACGTGCTGACCCAACTAATAACTTTCCTGTACACTTTAACCTATTTCTTTTTCCAGGTTTTGAGACTTTTTAATGTGCTTTAGGGTCTTCAGAGTGAATTATTACCATGCCCATCGCTCAAGGCTTCCAAAAAGACCCCCTTGGAAATTTCAAGTCCTAAAATATAAGGCATCCTTTCTGCAGAATGGCCTCAAGTTAGCTACACATTTTGCAAATTGCCTAGATTATTTTGTTTGATCTTTGCTGCTCAGGCAAAAAATTAAATTTCATAGAGAATTTTGAAAAACATATAATGCTTAGAGGTACTTACTTAGGGGTGGTTAGCCCACCGTTTTGCAAATTACCTTTTAATTTATTCATTCAACCATCCCATTCATTTATTTGTTCATTCACGCACTTGGTGAATTCTTATTGAGCACGTGCTCTGGGCATATTGGTCTGCTAAACTGTGTGAGATGCAAAAATATAAGAGACAGAGAACCTAAAATAATTGGATGGCCATTGTCTTAGAGATTTCTGTCTGAGAGAGGTGATACCAAGACAGTTCCTGGGTTGCCCAAGGTGGCAGGAGCTCAAGGGACTTAAAGGATCAGGAAAAAATTGGAGCCCATGCGGGAGTAGGAACCTAGACAGCACATTTTCTATTTGTTGAAAATAGATGCATCTTTTAAAAAAATTGGAGCGAATACATAAAATCAGTGCTGTTTACGTGAAACTAAAGACAATAGTTGTATTTAAACATGTATTCAATCAAATACCTGGTCAAAAATATATTCACACACCTGATAATAAATCAACTGTCTCTGAAACAACCTCCACTGTGCTTTCCAAGGACGCTGAATCCTTTTATCTTTTCAACTGTATACCATCAACGACAAATATGACTGGGACTCTATTAAGAAGACAGTGTATTTTTGAATCAGGTTATATGAAATGTTGATTTCCTCTTCCATGATATGAATCCCAAACTTCTCAAGTATGAAAGTGCATTGATTAAACATGTGAATGTGTGATTGCTTATGTCTGTTTGTTTGGTTCTTGCCTCTGTGTTTACTGAACCTATAGACATGAGACTGGAAGAGCTAACTAGATACTGGGACTGGACAGAGGTGAACTGAATGAGCTGTACTGAATGAGTATAAGATTTAAGGTATCACCAACACACCCAATTGTTAAAACAAATACCTTTTTAAAAAGACCTAAATGTTACACATGCACTAATTTTAAAATAAGTTTAATTGCAGAAAACTATGATGGTATCAACATTTTAAAACCAGATAGGATTAATGTTAAGGATTTTTTCTTCTTGTCTCAACTGCCAGTATAACTCCCCAGGAAACTAATCTAAAATATGGGCACTTGGTCCTATTAAAAGAAAACAAACAAAACAGCCTGCTTGGTTTTCTAGTGACTAAACAGTGATATTATCTATCATGGAAATGTTATTTCCACAAAGAAGACCTGCATAGATTAGAAGTGGAAGCAGATATGGATGTCATAATACAACCCAGAAATGAGGATGGCTTAAGATAGGTTCATATGCTGAAGAATTTGGCCTAGAACTTTCTCTTCTGATTCCTAGTTTGTTGTTCTTTAACAGGTACACTTTGCCTTTAGAATTCAGAGTGGTGAAGATAATTTCTCCTGTACATTCTATGGAATTTCAATTTAACCTTCTAACACAATGTGAATATACCAACTGGGAGTAGGCAAAGAAGAATAACTAAATTAATTGCCATCTGTGGTTATGTAAATGCACCTTCATTTTCATGCATGCATTTAATGGGTTAGCAATCATCATTTTAAACAGTATGCTAAGAAGTGGCATCATTTGGATATTTGGAGGTTAAATATGTTCAAACGTTAAATGGCAGAAAACGTTAAATGTTAGAATACTAAGTTTCTTGGACTTAAGCTCTTCTTCAGGTGAGAGTATGTATTGTCTAAAATTTTATTTCTTGACTCTAAAACTTATTTCTTTATAAATTCTCGTTAAATCAGTTTGGATTTCCTCAATAAAAATATCTGACACCTTTCTGGTAATCTTGGACAGATTTACAGATATGATTCCAAAAGCAGTCATTTACGCTTGCTGACACACCAATCGATACATCTCAGAGAAGGTGCAGCCATAGTTCTCCTTGGAGGCAAAGATGACAAAGCTTCCTCTTGCCTGCTTTGAGCATGTTGCTAGGAGAGGCTATTTATTGCAGAGGGACAACATGCCTAGGAAGGTGTAGGGACCGCGAAGTAGAGGAAGGACTTCAGCCTTCTGGGCTTATTTTCCTAGTTCTAGAACATACTCAGAAGCTCTGCTGGCTTCCAGCAGGTTACATTGCTAACTCAAAAACTTCACTTCTTTGGTAGTTCGAAACCATCTCTGTCGGGGGAAGAGTAGGTAGTCTTCTCTCCTTAATAGTTACAGCCAATCTTGCGTTGCAATCAGTCAGAAATGACTCAGTGGTGAGTGAGCTTTTGAGATTGCAAGTATATAGCAGCTCAGAATCCGTAAATTTTATCTCTGCCTCATAAGCCCTAGTGTATGCTTATGCATGTGCATATTATTAAATAATCAGATATCAGAAGAGACAAGTGAGATCCAATTTAAAAGCATTGAACACTAGTATCTGCGGTAAATTGAAGGTTTTTGAAAAAAGTTGAGATTTTATTCGTGCTCTAACTTCATCTAAATTGTGGCCATCTAGTTCCCTTTAAAGGTATGTTACGTGCCATCACTCCTCCATCCAAGTCCCCACCCTCCCAATTCCATTTTTCATAAGACATTTCCAATGCTTGGAAAATAGAATGCATCTTTTGCAGGTAATAGGTTATTTTCTTATCAGTCTCCTGCAATTTGTAGTCTCACACCCTCGCTCTCTGCCATCATGCCGACCTGAAAGAATCATTCTAGTGTGACCAACTTTTGAATGTCCTCTTTAGTGTAGCCGCCACTGCTGCCGGAGGCAGTTTTGTCAGGCTTGCCTCCTTTTACACCTCCCTGTGACCTGAGAGGAGAGCTAGCATTCTCGGAAGCAGAGGTGTTATGGCTGTTTGAAACCCTATCCTGGCTTTTTGCGATTTCTGTCATATTTTATTTTATTTGACTGTGGCAGTTTCATGGGTATATCAGAACTCTCAGATATCACTTAGGGGAAGCTAATAAAATCCCTGACAGCTTAGATTGTTTTCTGTTTCTTTCTATTGAACTTTTTGCCAATTGGCTTGATGGGTTAAAGACTCAAAAGAGGTGACATTTCTTATTGCTACTCAGACTAGATTTTTGTCCAAAGTATGGCAACTTTAAGCTCATTTTCCCCCGCAGAGTGTAGGGTGAGCTCCCCCGTTCAGCTGGTTACTGTTTTCTCACATTCACATTTGACTGGCTCATATCCGTTTGCCTGGCAGAGTTTATTTCATCTTCTCATAGAAGGTAACACTGCCTGGTTCAAAAATGGGAAGAGTGTACACCAGGGATGTGTCCTGTCTCCATACCTTTTCAACATGTATGCAGAGCAGATTATCCGGGAGGCTGGGCTCTATGAGGAGAATTGTGGCATCAGGATTGGTGGAAGATCTATTAACAATCTGCGTTATACAGATGATACAACCCTGCTTGCTGAAACTGAGGAGGACCTCATGCACTTGCTGCGGAGGGTCAAGGACTGCAGCCTTCATTATGGACTGAGGCTCAATGTCAAGAAGACAAAGATTCTCACCACTGGACCAATCGGTAGCATCAGGATGGATGGCGAAGAGACTGAGATTGTTCACAGCTTCAGTTTGCTCGGCTCCACGGTCAACACTCTTGGCACCGGCAGCCAGGAAATAAAAAACGTATTGCGATGGGAAGGTCTTCTGTTAGGGACCTCTCTAAAGTACTCAAGAGCAACGGTATCTCTCTGGAGACTAAGGTGTGCCTGATATAGACCACGGTCTTTGCAATCACTTGTTATGCATCAGAGAGTTGGACAATGACTAGGGAGGACAGAAGGAGAATTGATGCCTTTGAGCTGTGGTGCTGGAGAAGAGTATTGAATGTACCCTGGACTGCCAAGAAAACAAACAGATTCATCTTGGAGAGGGTTAAACCAAGCTACTCCTTGGAGGCAAAGATTCTGGGGCTTCGTCTGACATACTTTGGACATGTTGCAAGGAGGGACAGGTCCTTGGAGAGGGACATCATGCTTGGGAGGGTGGAGGGACGGCCCAAGAGGGGAAGACCCTCTATGAGATGCATTGATTCAGTGACTGGGGTAATTGGGATGGGGGTGTCAGAGGCAGTGCGATTGGCATAGGATAGAGCAGGGTTTAGGCTGTTGTACATAGGGTCACTATGAGTCGCAAACGACTCGATGGCACATAACAACAACAACAACAACAAAGAAGGTGGACTTCTGGGTATATTATTTTCATCAAGACTGGAGGATGCTTTCTCTTGACACTGTTGTTGTTCATTTTAATTGTGTGAGCATATATGTAACAGAAACAAGCATTGTTCAACCTGGTACCCTCTCCATGGTGGTTGATAAGCTTGAGTCTGTTGTGTCGATGTGTCTTATGGAGGGGTCCCTTTTGTATTCACTGACCTTCCACCAAATGATGTCATTTTCTAATGGCATCTTTCCTTATCATGTGCCCAAAGTGAGTGAGTCAAAGTTTCACTGTCCTTACTCCTCAGGAATGTTTGCTCATTTAACTGCCAATCTCATTAATACCCTTTACCAACCATCTTATTTGTATGTAACCCTTCTTCTGTCTTTTTTTGTTGTCCTTCTTAATTTTAACTTGCATATAAGTCTGTTAAAATTTCATTATAAGACAGCCATGATATAACAAACTAAACAAACAAAAAAAGTATTGTCATCAAGTTGGAAGCAACTCATATTTGATCCTCAAAGGGTTTTCATAGGCTATAAATTGCAAGGAAGGAGATTGGCCATCTTTCTTCCTAAGAGCAGCTGGTGGATTCAAACTGTCTGCCTTGAATTGACAGCACAAGTCTTTACCCAGGAGGCCATGAGAGCTCCTTAAGGATATGTTTATATGCAAGGATATAAGCAAGAGGAGACTCAGATCACAACAAGAGGGGAGCAGTTTGCTCCAGAGTCTAAATAAAGCCCAATAGTTGAGTATGTAAAAAGAGACTCCATGCCTTCTCCAGCACACAGGAGGGAAAGTATCAGATCATGGGCAAAGATCAAAGAAATACCAATAAATGAAGAGGTGATAGAGACAGAAACGTGTTGAGAAATGAACACTGCGTATGATTTTCCCTCCTGCATGTGCTTGTGTGATAGAAGAATCTTACCACCTCTTAAACCGACTCTCAAATATGCCTGGTCCCTAACCTTTCGAAAGAAAACTGTTTACATTGTAATCTGGGCTAGAAACCAAATGCCTATCCCAAACAGAATAATTGAATTTGAAAGACTTACATAGTTACAGTTATAGACTTTATAGTTTCCTTGCTTTATTCAAACAACTTCTAAGTCTAGAAATAGGTTTTACATGAGCAAAATTCAGAATTCTGAGATTCCAATTCATCTCGATATTAGCTACAATTTTTACTGATCCACATAGTCCAATGTTTCTGAAATCGATGAAACACATAGGCATAAAACAATTAGGCATCCTTCTGGTACTTTATGCTTTCAGCTAAGATCCATCTGGCATAACCAATGATATCCCTAGTGCTACAGCCTCTTCTAAATCCAGCCTGAATCTCTGGCAGTTTACTCTCAATGTATTGTGTTTTAAGAATCTTTCTCAAAATGTTGCTTACATGTACTATTAATGATATTGTTAGATAATTTGCAGAGAGTTTGGACCATCTTTCTTGGGAATGGGAGCATATATGGATCTCCTCCAGTGTGTTGGCCAGGTCTTTCATATTTTTTGGCACAGCCTGATGAACACAGCTGCATCTGCTTGTTAAAACATGTCAACTAATGTTCTATCAAATCCTGCAGATTTTCCAATTCCTTCAGTGCAACTTGGACTTCTTTTTTCATCACCAATAACCAACTGGGATAAGCATCTTTGTAATGCTTACTTAGATCCCATGCCCATTTTTACATTAGTGGCTGTGTTTTGAACGGGCACTATTCATCCTTTACAGAGCACTGGTGGAAGAGATCCCAAGGCTTTACACTGAAATTTGAGACTCTCCAGTGATTCTAGCTCACCAGCAGCAGCTCCTCAAGAGAAAGATGAACATTCTCCTCCCATTGTCATCTTGACCTTGAAACTACTGGAGACAGGGTTGATGAGAATCTCAACTATGGCAGTGACAGTGATTTGAGTTTAGCTATTCTAGATGATGCAAAATATAGTTTTCCAATTCTTTCTAACATTGACAACTTTAGGTCTAATATTTTAATATTTATAGAGCCTCTTTACCTAATATTTAATAGGTTTAAGGGTAGAGATATAGCACAGTTTTTGGTAGTTTATTCCAAAATTTTCTGCTATTTTTTGAAAGATAATTTAAAGTAAATGTCATGTTCTTTTATTTATGCTAATATGTGGGAAATGTATTTAAATATCACATCTCCGGAAACTCTATGGACTGATAAATGTCGATGGTTGTAGAGGGGCTTCACGCCTTTTGTTCATTCGGTTGCTATGAGTTGTGCTCAATTCGAAGGCAATCAACAACAATAATGTGGGAAAAGAGCTTTTCTTATGTAGCACTCTTGCTAAATCCAGATGTGTTTTAATAGACTGCTGTTATGTGGTTGTTGTTATGGTTATTGAGTACTGTCCAGTCAGAACTAACCCATAGATGACCCTCCAGGGGGTTCCCAGAGGCAGGACCTCTCGCATGAAGAGATTGCCCATCTTTCTCCTGTAGAGAACCACAAGCTTTTGAGATTGCAGCAGCTTCTTATCACTAGGCTTGTTGATGTTGTGTACGTGGAGTCAGAACCGGCACACAGCTGACCCTCCAGTGGGTTTTCAAAGACAGTCACACTGAGGGAGATTGCTCATGTTACATGATTTTAAGAACTTGAAATTCCTTTGAGATTTCTACACACACAACCACAATATCTGCAAATACTAACAATTTGAATTTTTCAATACTTGTAAGCTTTTTCTATTTTCCCCCTCTTCCTCTGTTCTTCCTTCTTTTTATATTTTTTAAAATTTATTTCATTATTTATCACTTCAGTCTTTTAACACAGCAATTATCCTGAATCCAAACCAAATTTGCCCTAGACAAGAACTATGACTCCATAGAAACCTTTTTTTTTAAAAAAATTATCACAACTCAAGGAGTGAGACTAGCAACCAGTGAGTAGAGAAATACTGCAGAAATATTGCAAAACCGTCTGTATTATACAGAATCATCTCCACAACAAAGAATACTCTACCCCTAAATTTCAACAGCTCAAAATTGAGACACACTACAGGGGTGACTGTGGTTGTGGCAATGCTAAACACGGTGACAGTGATGTGTCTAATGTGCTAATGGCTTCCCATGGTGGACAGTGTTTGGTGGAGTTCCCTGATTAAAACAAGCTTGGAAGCAGGAAACCAAGTCCAAAATGGATTGTCTCCAGAAACTTATCAGCATGGAGAAAAAATGTAAATTATACAAGTGTCCATGTCTTTCATTCATAAGGTCTGTACGAGTCATAAATGACTTGATGGTACTTAACAACAACAACAGTATAGGACTGTACAGAAATGGTAACATCTTGACTTGTTTCATGACAAAAGAAAATATTTTAACATTGAACCAATGAAAATGAAGTATCTTACACACTTTTTTAGTCAAAACACAAAACCTCAAACTCATTGTTATCAGTGGAATGCGTTGATAGCTGACCCGCCAAGGGGTTTTGGGAGTCTGTAAATAGGGAGGAGATTGCCCATCTTTCTCAGGCATAACCTCTAGCGGATGCAAATTGCCAGAGTTTACGCCTTTGGGTAAGCAGTTCAACTCTCTACCGACTATAGCACCAGAGTGCCCTAGACATTTTGTACACAATCTTTACTCAGCAGACATTGTTTATTCAATAAAAGAATACATAATAGATTAAAGAATCCTTTCCCTTCCTATTCCTACTTTGCTTGCAGCTTTAATTATGTGTTTGCTTTCCTATTTGTGAAAACTCTTGAGGTCTAGGAATATGCTGCTGCTCCAAGGAGGATTATATTGTTTTCACTATGAGCTTCTCTTCAGTGGAAACTAAGATCCACCAAAACAGAGGTGTATTCTATACTTTTAGCAAAAGCTAGGCTGGAATACAAACCAAAAATAGAGGCGTTTACCAGGGCTCTCCACCCGTTTACTCATATAGACCCACATCCTTGTACCTGTAGTCCATGAAGTCAGCCCGAGGAGGTGTAAGAATCTCCTGATCCTTTTAGACTCTTCACTTGTAAACATGCATGTTCCTAGGAGTAAAGGGTCTCAATCTTTGGGAACACTTTCCTTTGCTCATTTTTCTTTTCATTCTGCAATATTTCTTTACTTTGTTTTGTTTTATTTTCCAGTGCCTTCACACCCATGACTTGTCTTTAAACATTCTCCATAATTTTCAAGTGGTCCTTCAGAGGGAAGATTGTTTCGATCACCTAATCCCCCAGTGCAGGAAGCAGAATCCTCAGTTTGTTTGTATATGAATCTTTTTATAGCCAGAACTTAGGAAAGTCAGCACTGAAGATTCTTAAAGCCTTTCAAATAGGATAGAGTGCATACTCAGCTGTAAATGGTGAGATATTTGCCAAGACATACTCAGAATACATAAAAATATGTATCCAAAGAACTATGAAACATTTTGTAAAAAAATTTGTATAATCCCAATTCATAGGCTGTTCAAAACATACATAAGTAGAACCTGCCCTTAATGAGAAAATTATTTTTAAACACACACACACACACGCACACAAAGTTGTCGTTACGTCTGAGTCACTATCACCCATGTGTGTCAAAGTAGAACTCTGTTCCATATGGATTTGAATGGTGGATTTTTCTGAAGTAAGATCCTTCCCTCTATGACTCCTCTAGGTGGATTTGAACCTTCAACTTTTTGGTTAGTAGCTGAGAATATTAAAGGACTGAGGAAAGCAATTATTAAATGGTGAAAAAGAATTCTAAGATAAAGTGAGATGACTTTTAGCTCCCTAATCCTTCCGTTGATTTGGCATTACTCCATTAACTATTTGTCATGATCACTCATAATTAATTGAGTCACCTGCTATACCAAAGCCTTTAGTTGTCACTGCCTTTCCCCCTTCTATACTGTAGTTACATTGAAAGGTAGGTCTCTATCTTAGTGGGGTAGATAGAAGGCTAAGTGAAACCAGGCCATTTATTAACTAGTCAGCAGGTTCTAGACCTTTGAGGACTTCCAAACCAGATCAGGGCAACATCTGAGTGTCTCCCGCTTTGATCTCTGTTTAAGAAAGAGAAAGAACATCTGAAACCAGTGTAGAGCTGTAAGTCTGAAGAAGCCACAGTAAGTTCGACTGCTGTGTCCTCCTGGCTACATGAAACAACTCTCAAAGAGTTCAACCCTAAAAAAAATCACTGCTTTTCTCATAAACAAAGATTTTACAATCTGGGGTTATTAATCTGCCTTTCAACAGGACAAAAGCTTTCTCAAATTGCTTTAAAAGAGGAAGGGAAGGGGGAATGCCTCTCCTGATGTTTAGATCTTCAGTCTTAATTTTAAGCATTTATAACTGACAGTATGAATGCATGTCCATTTTCTAAATTTCCCCTGCAAACCTGGAACCATGTTAGAATTAATTGAATAACTGCATAGACAGTGGCACCTCCATGGATAATGAACCTGAAAAGAAATGAGAAAAAATGGAAATTCAGCCAAGCCCCAGTCACTTTAGACATTTTAGTTGTTTTGCAATTTGCAGTTTCAATTGCTGAAAATTCTCCTGAATGCTTCATTGTCTCGCCGATCTACCAGGAAATGAGAGCTGTGTTAAGAAGAGGAAAAAAGAAGAGAGTGTGCATTTGTTTCATTGTAACCTGAATATTAGTCTGATTGGACACAAGAAACTGTTTTCACTCTTGCTCTAGACCTGAGTTAGACTACTCCAGGCACAGTTCAGTGGTTCGAATCTACCAGTCACTCTGTGGAGAAAAAAACGAGGCTGTATCTTCCCGTAAAGAATTATAACCTCAGAAACCGAAGAGAGTGAGGTTCATAATGACGCTGGATCAGCTTGATAGCAGAGGGTACCAGAAACAAAACAAATTTTTATTAAGTAAAGATGATTGTTCATGCATCTCTCAGTTCTTACTCATAGCAGCCCTTCCTTGTGTTTCCAAGACTTTAAACCCTAACAGGAAGAGACTACCTATGGAGCAGCTGATGTATTTGAAGCACAGGATGCCCAATTTTTGTTGCTGTTATCTTTGTTTGCAGGGCAGCACCCTGTAACCAGACCTCCTTATAATGTATATGTTATTGTCGTTGTTGTTGGGAGCTGTCCAGTCAGTCAGAATTGACCCATAGCTGACCCTCCAGCAAGTTTTCAGTTAATCACATTGGATATCGCTCATCCTTCTCCCACAGAGAAGCCAGAGAATTTAAACTCCATGCCTCCAGGACTGGAGCACAGCAAGTGTTGTATGGCAAATGAGTAAAGTCATTGCTAATGTTAAGGAAAGCATAGTAGTATTGCCTTTCTATTAATACCTCATTCTCCACTAGCAACCAACTCCTTGGCATATTAAAATTATCTGTGACAATGAACATTTGTTGTTGTTGTTGTTGTTGTTGTTGTTGAGTACCATTGAGTTGGAACCAATGCATAACTACTCTGCAGTGGGTCTTCAGAGGTAGTTAATTGCATAGGAAAAGATTGCTCATTTTTCTTTCATGGAGTGGTTGGTGCATTTGAACTGTGTACCTTTGAAACTGCAAAACAGGTTCTTATCACTAGACTACTAGAGTTCCCTAATGAACATTTACTTGTTGGTTACTCCGATAAGCGCTTTAAAAGCTTTTTTGGTTTGTTTGGTTTTTTTGGTGTGTTTTTGTTTTGTTTTTGCTTTTTATCTATTACATTCTCATTCTGAACACTGAAACTGATGTGTCAAATGCATTAACGATGGACATTGTTTGGTGGAGCTCCTGATTAAAACAAACTTGGAAGCAGGAGTGGCATCCACTTCTGTAATAGCTTGCCTCCGGAAACCCTATGAACCTGGACAAAGGATGAAAGTCACACAAATGTTGAGGACTTTCATTCATAGGATCGTTATGAGTCACCTACAACTCGATGGCACTTAACAGCAACAACAGTACATTCTCATAGTATGAGGTTGAGAATTATATTATCAAGAGTTGAACAAAATGAAATTTAGAGTGGCAAAATAACTCTTCAGTAACTCAGCTACTAAATGGGATTACCTTGATTTGAACTCTGGTCCCTGAAGACACTTGGTAGTGTGAACTGTGCCAAGGACACTGTGAGTAACAGACCTGGTGATCTGTACCAGAGACTGCAACCAGGAAATACCACAGGGCATTTCTCTGTGACACAATGAGTCACCTTAAGTCAGAATCAACTCAAGAATGACAAGGTTGGTTGGTTGTTAGCATTTGAACTCAGTTCCAACTTTATTACTAAGCACAGCGCTATTGTGTTTGTATTTCTGAATTTTCAGTGCTTGAACTGTAGGATCTGAGCGGTCTAATAGATTTAAGAGAACAATCAATAAGCTGTAACGTTTCAGCTCTCCTCAGGTGAGCCATGTACAAGGAGCTTGGGACCTGTTTATTAGACTCTCACATGGCATCCTTGTAATAATGGGAAGAGAATCTATTTCATGTTCCATTAAAGATCCTAGATTGACATAATTCTTCTGGTGGAATCGAGTATTAGTTACAGTCAAAAGATCACTGGACAGTGAGACCATACAGGCAATGGAATAGGGTGACTTACTCCGTTTGCTCCATCTTGAAGCCTTTTGAGCTTTTTGCAACCAATTGTGTCACCACTGTACATAATTTTTGTTATTGTTACTTATGAGGATTGTCTCTGGTTTTTAAAATTAAATTTAAAATACAAGCTTGCATTTCAAAAATCTCCTAAAGAATTATTCTCTTCTGCTTGGATGCTTGTTCATGACTGATTCATAGACTCAATCATATGCAGAACCAGTGTCTGGAGAGGTGAGTTCTTTTTGTTTTCAGGTTTTAGGCTTGCTTTTTTTTTTATCGTTACAGGGTTTCAGTGATTCAAAAAAATACTATTAAATTATATTTTAAAAATGAAACTGAATCCACCAGATATCCTTTTCTGAATACTTACTCAAAACCATTGTAGAAGTGAAGGTTAAAAAAAAAGGTGATGTATATTTTATTGTTTTTAAAATATTTATATGGGATGGAAATTTAGTGAGTGAACATCTTTTATTCAGAGGCTTCTCAGTAAATAAACTACATAGGATGTAAAATTCATTTTACATAGTTCGAGATTATTTATTCATTCTATTTCAATACTAGTGAGTGGTTTAGAATAATTTAGTGATCACAATGGCAACTTATAAAATAAATATGTATTTGCTCTCATTCACTTTCCTTTTGGAAGTCCCTGGAATTTAATTTGTCCCAATTTGTTACCCGCCCCCCCACCAAAAAGCAACCCAGACAGATCCTGTGTTTTTGTTTTTTTTTTTAAGCTGTTGTTGTTAACTGCTTGGTTAACTCACATACTATAAGCCCTTTTATCTTTTAGTTATGGGAAAGTAAAATTTGGTTTTAAACCAGATAACTAGAAAAGTTTGAATGTCTTTTAGTTTCTGGAATTATGAAAACACAAGCATTTTTATTAAAAAAAAGCTGCTTTTTATTTAGGAACAGCAGGTAGTTATTTTTATTCATTTTGAAATTGTTATTTGGGTAAAAGTTTGCAGAACAAATCGAGTTTCCGTTAAACAATCCTCATACCCCTGCTTTGTGACGTCGGTTGCAACCTCACAATGCATAAGCATGCTTTCTACGTCTGCGCCCACCTCCTGCCTCCTGAACTGGATCCCTTCCTACCCGCCGCTTTTTGATCTCTCCTGTTATTTTGCACTGGGGAGCTTTGGCAGGGTGTCTAGAGGAAGCTGTGGTTCTACCTCAAAGATGACTCTTCTTTCAGTTCGAATCCAACAGCCACTTTGTGCGAGAGAAAATGGGCAGTCATCTCCGTGGTGATTCACAACCTTAGAAGACCTATTGACGGGTCAGATATGATTACTTTCTGATTTGACAGCGATGGATTTAAGTTTTGAGTTTGAGTAAATCTCTGGTGCCATTGATCACCTCAAATCCTGACAGTTGAATCGCTTCTAAGCTTGAAGGGTAACTTAAAAAATCTTAACAAAACACTGTTAATCAATCTCAAGTGGGAAATCAATAACCATCCAATTAACTAACCCTTTCATCATTAACAATAAATTTTTGAGCCTTTCACCTTCGTGTCTTTTCATTCTTTATTATGTATTCTTATTAACTAAGTCTTGTCACTAAGACTCATCTTTTACTAGTTAAGTCACCTTCTCTCCATCACTAGAAATCTTTGAATATTTCTAACATTTTCTTTTCCTCTTTAAATTTCAAGGGGATCCTAAACATGTGCTTTCTTTGTCTGAAAATGAAAATCAGGCACAAGCAGATAGGTTAGAGACGGCTACTTACAGGTTATAAGTCAAACAGCCTCCAGAAAGTGGTTTCCCACCACCTTTTAGAGTCCTAACTTGTGTGCAATTTACTCACACTAACGTTTACAATACAAGATAAACAGTTGTAGAATCACTAGATAGCATTTGCACTGCCTCTTGGCAGTGCCACATTTCTAAACTAAACATGCACCTACGTAAAGAAAACTCTTTTTAATATCTTAAACAATGATGTCAAGACTGAAAAGTCTTTTGAAGCAGTTGGGCTTAGTTTCTGGATAAGACAGCTAACATTCAAAAGAAAAGTGATGGCCTGACAATTGCATCAAGCTTTCTCCCAAGGAACAGAACTCGCATATGCTAACAGAAAACACATAAAAGAGCAATTCTGCATAAAGAAGCAAACTCAAAAGGTGTTTTCTTTCCCTGTCACTTCAGCTGACTTTATGTGTTGGTGTGTTGTTGGGAGAAAGCTTTTGAAGTTATTACTTTTAAAAGGTGGAAGCTCCAGGTTTTTTAAAGGTCGAGTGTGGTTTTCAGTGTACACACCCACCAAGGGGCCCGTCAAAGGAACTGTAGAATCTATTCTCTTTGCAAGCTCAAGTGGTGGATTATTTACATGCAGATCAGGGACACTGTGCTGGGTTTCTCCCAAGAAAAACAACTCAGGACTCCAGATCACTTTGAAAAGACCAGGTGAAGCCTATAGACTTCTGTAGGCCCTTTCTCCTTGATTATATTTATGATTAGGTTCACAGATTTACAAAAAAAAATATGCAATTCACTTATGTGGAGGCCAAGTGGAATACAGATGAAGGAAATTTCATGTCCTTGATGAAAGAAATGTGTCCAAATGGAATTATTATGCTGAACTCTGAAAACCAGGTCCTCTGCTATGGATACCAGTGTAGGAACTCTTGTGTTCTCAGCCTACGTGCTAAACACTGGTTCAAATGACTGAAGGTCTTCCATGATTGCACAAAGATACTGTATTTTCAGAGTGTTTTCCTATTTAGAAGCTTGCTTATTATTTATTGACTAAGCAATTGTGCTGTTGTCGTGGTGTGACCCTCCCTCAGAGAGGTTTTCAGAGTCAGTAAATCACATGGGAGGAGATTGCCCATCCTTCCTCCGTAGAGCAGCTAGTAGATTGGAACTGAGTGCTTTTGAAATTGCAGCACAGCTTCTTACCACTAGGCCACCAGAGCTCCAAGTGTCTGGGGAAAATAGACTTTTCAAGAGAGGTAGTAGAGGGGGAAAAATAAACCCAAACAAGCCATAAAACATTTTATAGTCTAATGGAGAATCATTGAATGAATAATTTGCTCTAGAGTTTTGTAGAATAATCAGTATTGAAAAAAAAAATCCTCAAGTGGTGGTGTTCTGAGATACGTAGCTGGTTTGGGAGTATCCCCTCCCCCCACTTTAGAAATTGTTGTTCTTATGTGCCACTGAGTAAAGAACTGACAGTGACCCTGTGAATAAGAGATCAGAACCTTGTCCTATGTTGTACTATCCTTACCATCTCCCATATGCTCAATATTGTCGGTTTACGATTATATATTTGCTGTAACAAGAAATAAAAACAAAGTAAAATTAGGACTGTGAAAGAATCGAGATGAGTATGATATCATGACTTGTAACTATTATATGACGTTCAAATTGAAGGGTCCATAAAAATATTTTACTGAAATATAAACAGAGCCATTCATTTATCTGATTTCTGGGATGATTTGCTCGACAATGGCAAAGTTGAAGACAAGAGATTGTCTGACCTAAGAGGCCCAGTATATTTACTATCTGGATTGTGACAGAAAATGCTTCTGACTTGCAATAATGAAAATTCTTTCACTGAGAGAGAAGAGGAATTAAAATATTCTCAACTTAACTGTTGAGTTTTTTGGGTTTTTTTTCACACCATAAGTTTCCCTTAGACCCTAAATAACTACCTGTGTGTCTCCTCAAAGCCCAAATCCACTGGTATGGATTTACTTCTTTTTCATGACACTGGATGCTTTAGATTGAAAAAATATTTAAAATGTTGAGTGTTCCAAAGCTTAGATAAGACACTTTCTCTTGACATTTAAAAGATTTACATATGTATTCTACTATATTTTCATCGACCATAACTTTCTATTTCCAAAACAGTTCGATATGAATTTGGTTATTTAAAAGTTCACTTCATAAGCTAGTTGGAAAACTAAACTCTTCTGGTCACAAAAGGGAAAAAAATGCTATTACTCTTTCAAAACGAAATTTGTATGGGGACTATGCCCTTTCAATTTAGACACAGGAATTAGGGAAGTGGGTGAGATGAATGTGGACTCATTTTAAAAGGTTAGCAATATATATTACAAATCAAGAAAAGATGAAAAATGTCAGGTTATAATTGAAATAGAGACTATCTAATAGGCTGCAGAAGATAGGAAGTCAGCCACGTTGAGGGCATCGGCCATAGTTACCCAAATTTGCTCTATGATTGTTCTAGTATGAACAATCTGCCATCATGATAAACCTTATGCGAATGGCAGAGTGAAGGTAATTTGAGCCTAAGAGAGGCTTCATAGGAGAGCAATGTGGCAGCTGGTTCTGTAAAAATCAGAGCCTTAGAAACTCAGTGGAACAATTCTATCCTGTCATGCAGGGTCACTATGAGTCAGGCTGTACGCACAATACAGCAGCAGTAACATTCCTGATGGGAGCAGTCGACCAGTGGGGGTTTCAAAACACTGCCCTTTTGATTGGCAGTGAAGAATATAATCATTGTGCAACCAAGACTCCTTGAGGTCAGGCTAACGTTTGTTGAAATTAGAATCTCTAGTTGATTACAAACAGCTCAGATTTTCGCCTCCACTTTATTTCATACTGTAAAACTCTGAAATCCTAATAACTGCCATATCACATTTATCTGTGAGTTGTTGTTGTTATGTGCCACCATGTCAGAAAAGAAGCTGGAGGATACTCCAGTGTATCTTCAGGTGTAAAAAGAGCAATAGCCACGTAGGAATGGCCATATCTGACCTTTGTCAACTTCACAAACGGGACCTGCCCTGTCAACAGTTTCAGTAACACAAAACCAATTCCCACAAGGCCAGAAATGTCCATCACATTCCCATATGTTTTCTACTCAAGACCAAATTACAGCTTTTCTGGGTCCAAAATCTGATATGATAGCTCACAGACCACACAGAACCATATTGGGAAGTCAAAAGGATATAATCCAGGTTAATAACACAATACAGTCAAGAGAACTCCTGAAATGTGCATGCGGAAACCTCAGCCTTAAGCCTTGGTGCTTGGTGTTCCCAAGTTCTCAGTTCTGTCAATATAGACTTACCGCATTTCATTGTCCAAGAAAGTTCTCAGTCTTGCCAATATTGGCTCCCTACCCTCAATTGTCCAATAAAGGATTCAGTCCTGCAAATACTGGCTTTCCCTCACCAAGTCCCATATCACGTCAAGTTTCCAGCTGAGCAGTAGATGTTGCTTTCATAAGTATAGCTAGAGTAAGGAGAATATCTGACATTGTCTTGCTTTCTCTTTATTGGAATCAGAAGCTCTGACTCTCTTTATTTATTGCTAAATTTAAAGATGGGACTAGCCTATCTCTTTTTAGATTGTTGAGACTGGCTAATTCCCTTGTGAAATGGTAAATAGCCAATCCCTTGCGGGTAGGCTAACATTCGCATATCCCACCAATCTACATAGCATCCTCTCTCCTTACTACAGTAATTCAGCATAAAACAAGCAGTTAATCTTTTGACTAGGAAAGATAATTTTTAATTATATGCTTTAGAAATCCAAACAGAGTCTATAGGAGGAGATTGCTCCACTTTCTCCAAGGGAGCAGCTGATAGACTCGAACCATGTGCCTTTGGGAGGTCAATACAGCCCATGTACCTTTGGGATTTCAGTGCAGCTCCTTACCACTGGGCCATCAGAACTCTCCTACTGTGTAAGGATGAGTTATAAATCTATTTTAAACTTTAGGCAGTAATTCTGTTGAGTTGCCCTAAAAAAATTCACATCTTCATTATATATTATTGATCTCTTCATGTCATAATCATACAACATCACCATGGTGATCATTATCCTCTTTGTTACATATGTTGTTTTGGAATTTTTAATAACATCCCCAAGACAGTTGAGCAATATGGTTGGATCCCATTGTGGTAACTGTCTGAAGAGTTACCTGTTCCCGTTACCTTTTACTTTCCTTAATTATGTTCTTCATTATTTTCACCTGAGATGAGTGGAGCTTGAGAAAAGGAAAATCCCAATTATGCCCCAAAGTGGAATAATCTCCCAGTAAAGGTTAACTTTGGAAGCAGGAGAGACATCCACATTCTAAATAACACGCCTCTGGAAACTCTATGAACTTTGATAATTGTTGATAGTTACAGAAAGGCTTCAGGCCTTTTTTTCATAGGGTCGCAATAAGTCGTGTTTAATTCTACAGCAATCAATCAACAATAACAACAATAAAGGTTAACTGCTAAAAACTTAATTTTGCTTTTACGTAATTGGACTGAAAAACATAGACCTCAAGAACTTTGTCACTTGTCAAGCTTTCATTGAATGGAGTTGCATCAGAAATTTACAGAGTGTAAATTATGTAAGTATTTAGCTACACTTCAGGACTATTGGGATTTTCTTGTTAAATAAAACTATGTTAGATTCAAATTCTGAAAAGTTCTAAGTGTAAACTTTAAATTATTTTTGGAAAAGGATCTTGTCATTTCTGTAAACTCAAAAATTAGAAATATCTTAAGTATCTGCATGTTTTGTTATACGGTCGTGTATGCATATGTTAAGAGAAACTGCATCAAATTTGCCTACTCCGCTCAGCTGTTGTAGTGTAAAGATGTTTGTAGAACTATAAGACGTTTCAAATGTTGAATATAATCTTAAAAGGAGAAAGCAACTTTTAATTAGTGTGAATTTTTCTTAAAAAGAAATGTATTCTATAATGTGTCCTTGGAGAGAGTAATCTTGAGTTCACTATAGTGCTATAGCTTCATCCTTTAGCACATGTAAGATTCAACTCATACTAAATATCCAGCAGCTCTCGGTACCCTAATGAGAAGGTTACATAAGGCAATTTAACTCTATGTTCTGCATAACTTTATGCCGAACAAATCTGTCTGAATTTACAAGGAAGTCAGGGGAAAATTGCTCTGCTAATAAGCACAGCAATGATTATGAATAATGAATATTGGAATGTTATTATAGAGTAAAGCCACGACTCATGATGTATCTGGCTGCTAAATTATTTAAAATGCTGCTGATAATTATAGACTTGTTTTAAGTCTGCATCTGTACATGTTAAAGCTGGAATCACAGTTTCTAATCAGAACCTTTTTTTCTCTTTCTTGGTTGAGTGAGAGGAGACTTCTTTTGAGAGAAAATGGGCTCTGTGGTTAAGAGGAAGACCTATATTTAGGTCAATGTGTGTTTTGGGCAGTGTTACTCAGGGAAAAGATGACGGAGGGCCTTTTAGAAAAGGACATGGAAATAAGAGTGTGGCTATAAATGGAATTGTTGCTCTGTGATAGTCTGTCAAAGAATTAGAGGAGAGAACACATTTTATCATTAAGAAAACAAAATATGAATTGCATATTTAACACTTCATTAAATATGTAGATTGCTGTGAAATCTGGTGAGAAGGTTAAGGATTGTGAGATGCCATAACGCATCATCCCACACATATTCATTTATTGTCTATATGATTAAGTTAGAAAATTTTTTAAAGTGCCAGAGTTAGTTAGACATGAAAACTGGATTATTGGAAACAAATAGCATATTATTAAGGATATCCCTTTTCACTGTGAATTTTGTGCCATTTTAACCCCTTTCAAATGCAAACAATTATTTGAGTAAAATGTGTGTGAAATAAAATGATCTGCGTTTAAGAGAAAAAGTTGCAGTAACTGTATCACAGCCAGTGCTCTGTGAATTGATGATTCCCCACCAGCTTCTTGCATTTCCTACCCCTGTGAACATTGCTTCTTGCTCTCCATCCATTCAGAGGTCCCAGCATTCAAACAACACCTACCTAAGGTGCACTAGGTAAGCTTATGATTTTAATCATATGTTTTGGTGGTTTGGTTTTAAACTGAAACCTCTATTAAGCTCTCCTCAGAAAGAGGTGATGCATAATGTCCCCTTAGGTAATCATGTGATAAGATTATGGTTCTGTTGTTGTTGTTATGTGCTGTTGAGTTGCTTGTGACTCATAGCGACCCTATGTACAACAGTCCTAAACTCTGCCCTGTCCTGTGCCAATCTCACTGTCTCTGACACTCCCATCCTGATTACCCTAGTCACTGAATCAATCCACCTCATAGAGGGTCTTCCCCTCCAGCACCTGCCCTCCACCCTCCCAAGCATGATGTCCTTCTCTAAGGACCGGTCCCTCCTCACAACATGTCCAAAGTATGTCAGACGAAGCCTCAGAATCCCTGCCTTCAAGGAGCTGCCCGGTTTAACCCTCTTAAGGATGAACCTGTAATGATGGTTCTTCTGTAAGATCGTAATTATTGTTGTTGTTCTGTGCTTTCTAATCAGAACCACCTCATTCATGATGCTGCAGTGGGTTTTCTGAGTCAGTAAATCAAAGGGGGTGGGGGGAGGAGTTTTGATCTTTCTCCTTCTAAGCAGTTGGTGGGTTTGAACCATAGCCTTAGGGCTGACTGTGCAGCTGCTGCCCACTAGAGCCTCCAGAGCTCCAAATAAGATTATAGTGCTGTTGTTGTTGTCTCTAGGTGCTGTCAAAATGCATATGAACCCACAACGACCCTATGAACAACAGATCTGAACCCTGTCCTATCCTGCGCCATCTTAGTCATCAATGACACGCTTGAACCCGTTACAGCAGTCTCTCTTTAGCTCACCCTCTGCCTTGCCATGGATGCCCAAAATATGTAGGATGAAGCTTCACCATCCTTACCTCTAACAAGCACACTGGTTTCCTTTCTCTAAGACATGTCCATTCCTTCTTTTGTCTGTCAATGGAATATTCCATATTTTTCTCCAACACCACAACTCAAAGGCATTAATTCTTCTTCTATCATCCTTATTCTTTTTCTCACTCTCAAAGAATGAAACGTAGTGAATGCAATAGGTCCTCACACACAACATGTGTTACTCTTATGTTCAAGGTCTATAATGCCAGGCACACCCTTCTATAGTCCATATGTAACTTCTAATTATATATATACACACATAACTTGCTAGCAGTAATCAACCCCTGAGTTACTGATATTCATGTACTATTCTTCACTCTTTATCTGAAAACTTTACCCTCTAATAATGTATTCTTGGACTTGCAGACAGTAACATCCAATCTCTTATAACTTGGTACCTCTTGAGTGTTGTTGCATTGCCCTTCTGGTTAATTTTCTTTCAAAAATATTACTGTGAATAGCATCATGGATACCCAGTGAAGCAAAACCAGTATGTGTAACAGCAGCAGCAAGAGACAAATAAGAAGTATCTATTTGAAAGTGAAAAAAAAAGATGGGGGACAGTTATTAAGCAACAAGAAGTCATGGAATCAATGACTATGATTGCTCACAATTAAGCAGTGTCTCCCTCAACAATCACAACTATCCTTGAAGATAAAGACAACAAAATCGAGTCCACGAAAGGATTGATTTCATTAAAAGCTAGAATACAAATAAAAATTGGAGAGATACTTGTATCCACTAAGAAGAAACTGCTAATGGCATAAACTGTTCTCTGAACATGAAAGTGAATCCTCCTCAATCCATTGGCGATCATTGCTAAGATAGAATACTTGTTCAAGAAGCTAAAGAGAAGGCAGGAGCAGATGACAGTGTGACATTCATATGATGCCCAGGTCACATAGATCTCATTTCACAGAGTGTATCCTGGACATTAAGCAACGTATGAATGTTTTAATAATGCTGAAATAATACTTGCAAATTTCTATGTATTTTTTAACTTTTAATTCTGACATTTTTACTGTCTTTTAAATTCCTTGTTCTCAATAGAAATTTTCTGACTAATATATATTTTATGTGTACAAAGCACTAGTTAATGGTTTCCAGTGTATTATCTACGTTTTACAATCCTAATAAATCTTTGGCCAATCCAAACAAAACTCGGGAAAAATACAAATAAATGAATTTCACAGAGGTTTCTGTCTTTACCTAATGTTCATTTTCCTATAAATATCGCTGTGCTCCTAATTCCACTCTTAAAGAAAACCTTCTCAATTTTAAAGATTTGTTTAGGAGAGAATTCGAGGCACCATTCAATCTTGGACAAGTTGAAGCTAGTTTCAAAAGGGGGAAAAATATATTTGTGAAAAAGAACAGAATTTAAAGATCCCTTTCTTAATTCCTCATAGCAGCCCTACACTTTAGAAGTAATCAGCAAATGAACTTGTTCAATGTTCCTTCTCTAATTGCATTTCTCCCATTCCTGCACTAATTTTTGACCACTTGAGTAAATGGCTTCAAACTGTTTTTCTAACTGATCCCTCCATATAAACGATATTTAAAAAAAAAGATTGATATCAATCTGAAGACTGCTGGCATGAAGTAACTTTAGCTGGTCAGGGTTTTGAAGTTTAGAGCTGATCTCTCTGTTATAAAGGAAGGAAAGGAGGCAGGGAGGAA
The DNA here is from genome assembly GCF_000299155.1 of Elephantulus edwardii. Taxonomy (NCBI): domain Eukaryota; kingdom Metazoa; phylum Chordata; class Mammalia; order Macroscelidea; family Macroscelididae; genus Elephantulus; species Elephantulus edwardii. The sequence continues at coordinate 6,524,177 of NW_006399853.1, forward strand.
ATGATCAATCTAATCACACCGAAAGGGAGCTCCTCTGGTGGCTCAGTGAGTTGTGATTCCGATCAAAGGCGAGCATTTGAATGAACCATCTGCTCCATGGGAGAAAGATGGGCAGTCTCATCCCATGCAATCTACTGGCTCTGAAAACCCACTGAAGGGTGAGCTATAGGCTGGTTCTGACTCGACAGGACCTAACAATCACAATCACACTGGACTATTAACCAAATCCTTGGAAGTTCAACTACATCCACAATAGCCTCGGGGAAAGGCACTGGCAATCAACTTCCAAAAAAATCAGCCACTAAGGACCTTATGGGTCACAGTTCTATTTTGAAACACATTGGTTTGAATTAAGTTGGAATCAACCTCATGATACATTATCTATCTTATTTTGAAACCACTATTTTATTAAATAACTTTCGGTTTTTGGTTTTCCAGACTGTGGTACTCAATAGAAGTGTAAACAAATGCTATAACATGTATAAAAAAGTGAACCAAAAACAATATAGGTGTATCAATAGCAACTTCATGATCACCTCTCTCCTTACCATGGCATTTCTTCTTGTCTGGGAAAACTGTTCTTTTAATGGGGAACACAGAGTTTCATTAAAATATAGATTTGGTCTGCTGGTTTCCCCTTATTTCTGTAAAATTCAATACTCTGGAAAAACTTTATCTTGGAAAACATGTAGTAAACCGATTGACCATATTAGCTTCATTCCACCATTAGGCCACTGGACTGGACCTTCTAGCTGTCAGAATCAATTCCAGCTTTAATTAAATTGCCCTATGGTTTGACCTTAAAGAAAGAATGTCACAGGATTTCTTAGGTATTAACATGATGGGTATTGTTGAAGCAGATAGAAGGAAAGGAAAATCTTTTAAAACTTATTATCATAAAAGCCCTGTTGTGTGTTTTCCCCCCATGCTTTTCATGCATCGGCTCTTCCTTACCTTTAACCTTCCTGTCTTTATTCTAACAGTTTTATCTCCCTCTTCCATGCACGTCCTTGTCAAACACCCCCTCTTTTATCCTTGGCACTCAGTCATTCTTTCTCCAACTCAACAGAGTATACTTACTGCATGCTAATATGTTTTAAGGCATGTTCTAAACCCTGGACTTCTGGTGGACAAAATGCATATTACGTCTGCCCTCAAGCGGTTTCCATTATAGCACAGGAGATAGATCTAAGTCTGCAAACCTTCTCACAACCAAAGTTGTTGTTGCTGGAACTTACCCATAGCTGACTAACATGCTACTGAATTTTCAGAGGCAATAAATAGCATGAAAGGAGATTGTCTGTCCTTCTTCTGTGAAGCAGCTGGTAGATTTGAACCATGCGGCTTTGGAATTACAGCACAGGTTCTTACCACTAGATCACTAGAGCTCCATATAGCCAGAGAGAAAGAGAAAAAGAATAAATTGATGCATCAGTCAATAATTCAATTTGTGATTAGGGAGGCAGCCTGTAAATAGAGATGCGATCCAGAATTATTTATCTGATAAAGAAGATTTCAGCAGAAATCTTAAGAGGGCATAGAAGATAATTAAATGGACTGGGGACAGTAGCTGGTAACAGGTTGATGTTCCTAGACTACAGAACACGATAGATCAAGATTATAGAAAGTAAAAAGCAGAATCTTAAACACCTGAAAGTCCAGAAGGAAGACTGGAGACTGGAGGCAGCAAGGGGAGTGGAGTAGAGAGTTTGTAAGGATAAGTGTACCTGCATGTCATTATTGCATAGCCATTCTCTTTAAATCCAAGTACACCTGAAAAGTTAACGTACAACCACTTCTGGTAGGTCGTGTTGAGGCCTTCTTGCATTATTTCATATTTAAAAGTGTGCCAGTCGATCTCTCACTGCAATCAAGTCAGAACCAAAATCACAGGAAAGGCAATTATCCTGTTTTTCTTTTCAAGGATCCTCTGAGGGATTCTAACCAGCAGAAAGGCATTCATGGTCTTCGGATTAGCAGTGTGACTCTCTGGGGACTACACTACCAGAGTCCTTGTTTTTGTTATGTGCTGTAGAGTCAGAACCAACCCATAGCTGACCCTCCAGTGGGTTTTCAGAGGCAATTAACCACTCTAGAGATTGTCCATTGAGTCCTTAAGGCTGCATTTTCCTTCCCCACACTATTTTTTCAAGCAGAACTGTGCTTTCTGAAGAAGGCATTTTCTCTTCTAGAATGTCTGGCAATTATCTCTATTTTCCCTTTATCTTTATTTGATTTGCTTTGATTTTACCCATCACTTCCTCCCACCTATTCTGTTCTAAAGAATCACAGCCATGCCTATTTGGGTCTTCCTTCCTCTGCTCTGTGTTTATATTACTCCAAGATGGCACAATGTCTTTGCCCATGAGTACGTTCTTGTGTCATTGACCTCATCACCAAGTTCTTTCAAATTGGCTGGTATTAAGTCCCGAGTAGTCATTTTGCACATTCCTTTCTTTACTTTCTGGACAATGAAACAATCGGTGAGGCACATGAAGAGAATTCGCATGATTGACTCTTAGCGAAGTGACACTTGGAGCAGATGTACGAACAATTGATGCTCTCCGTGACTTGTACGAGCCTTCGCTCAGTGGCATCTTGTAATCCTTTGTAAAAAAGGTTAGCTTATAGCTTTAGCTACACAGTTGGTATTTATTCCCACTCCATCATAACATTTTTTTGTTTCTATTTTTCTCCTCTCAACCAAATACTTCTTATTGTGCTCGCCTTCTCTTAAGATTGGTCGATTTTTACCCTGCTGCGTATTGTTACGTACCTTGAGGGCTTGGCTCTGCTGTGAGGCTTAGTAAAACGTTAAGTGCCTAGCATGTGGAAAGATAGGAGGGAACCAGAGAGGCTGTGCAAGGACCAGCCAGGTCATATTTACCCTGTGAAGATAGAAAGCGGTGTCTATCACAAGACCTAAAGGCATGAGAATTAGAATTCACTCCCACATGTAGGTTATTAGAATAGTTGCTTGTACATGACTGATGCCATCCTTGGCTGGCCATGGTTATGCTAAGCTGAAGGTGAAGATGGTACGCTGCTGAAGGTTCTTACTCATCTCCATTTAAAACATAATCCTTCCCAGAGAACACCTTGTGAAGGGTGCATCTCATTTTACCCATTGCTCTTCCCTGCTGGGACTTTTTTCCTTTAGCTTTAAAGTTTGATGGTAAGCAGGTGGAGTTTAGAGGCTCTACCCAAAATGACTCATAAATATAAATTTTATTATTAAAATGGGACAATTAAAACAGACTTTCAAGGGGGAAATAAAAAAAGAGGAATGAACTGGGGGCATAGAGAAAATAGTGCAACAATGAATAAATGGAAATCCAAAAATCTCTGTAAATGTTCATTAAAATGAATAAAGTTTAATAAAAACTTTAAAAAATAAAATGTGTTAATAGCTAATGCATAATTATTTGCTGGTTTTTCATACATGAATAGATTTTTACTTGGGAGAAAAGTGCTTTTTATGATTATAACAGCTTTGTTTCCTTGCCTTAATGACACACTAACATGATTTTACAAAATAGTGTCTTTTTTCCAGCATGTTTTCTTCCACTAAGGAGTGACAGGCGAGTCAGTTTATGATGATTCTTTGCCTTGATATGTACTGAAGCCCTTAAAAGACTGTGAGGCATCATTTTGATTTGCTCTGCCAGTTGTGACTTTTGCCGTGTTTTTGTGAAATAGTTCTCACCAATTCTTTTAATCCTTTTCAATTTTGTGTCTTCCAATTGCTTATTTCTATACTTTTGTTGCTGTTGTGTACCCTAGAGTTGGAACCAAGCCATAGTTGACCCTCCAGCAGGCTATCAGAGGTAGTTAATCACAGGAGAAGACTGCCCATCATTTTCCCTGGAGACCTGGTGGCCTCGAGCTGCATGCCTTCAGGTTTATAGCACAACTTCTTGTCACTTGGCCACCAGAACCCCCTTACCTCTGTACTAGTTAGTGTTCCTTTACTAGATCTCACATAATCTGGGTTTGATGGTCACCCAAGGTGATCACTAAGCAATTTAAGAAATGTGGTTGTCTGGGTGAAATTTTTACATCAAGCAAATGGCTCCATGATATACGGTCGGGTGGTACTATAGTTGTGTCTGGTTCAACTATATGACTCTTAAGACACAAAATAGCATATCTCTTAGTAGGTCATCTCAACATAGCTTGAGCCACAGTCCCAAAATGCACAGGTATTTACCATGTTCTTTTTATATAAATGTTAAATAACTTGATGTGTGAGTTCCCAAAGGTCTGAGTATCATATCCAAGTCAGAATGCTGCCATTGATTCAATGTATCTATGGATGTTGTTGTATGTAGTCAAACCAGAAGTTATGCATAGCTGACCATCCAGTCAGTTTTCAGAGGCAGTAACTTGTACAAAGTTCCCATCTTTCTTCCATACAGCATCTGGTGGATTTGAACTATATACCTCTGGGTTGCCACTACAACTCCTTACCATTAGACTGATAGGCCATTTTAATTCATAGCAGTGAATAAATTACATACATGCCTGCTAGAAAGAAACTTATGCTTAATAGCAAAGTACACATTGAACAAATAATTTTAAGTTATTGTGTCCAAAAATGTATGGTGTTATGTGAACATATCTTACTGGTCAGTGCATTTCTAAAAAATAAAAGCTGTTGTAAAGAGATGTGAAAGGAAAATGCCAACTAACTGAAGGTGGAAGGTACTAGAAGATGAGAAGGAGAGTCAGTAACAGGGATGAGTCCAAGAAATTTCACAGAGCATTGAGAAATAGTCTATATAAGTAGAAAGCTGCTGTTTCACAATTCTTGTTAATTATTTTTTTTTTGCCTTTACAAGTTTTATTGTTAATTTTTTTTTTGTTTCACAATTCTTAAGTGAAGTTTGCCTTTTGAATATGAAATCACCTTCTAGTTATTATTTTGGTTTCAACTTCGAGACATTATTTATAGCTAATACTTTTGAGAAAAACCAAAGAGTCTCAGTTGTTAGCACATGGCTGAATTAAATTAAAATATTCAAGTTTATTACAACTCAAATCCACCGTTTTTCAGGGGGGAGGCGAAGATGGACAATCTCTTTTTAAACCATTTATAGCCCCCAGAAATCCCGCTGGAGAGTTAGCTCTGAGTCCAATTCGAATGTGAGGAATTTCAGTTTGAGAGTTGATGATACAAATGTTATAAAATTGGAAATGTCTTCTTTTTATCACTGAACTAAGAGATTCATTTTAACACTTATCTGTGGCGCTGCGTTGGCACTGTGTTTCAAGGAACGGTGAGTTAAGATTATATTCTTATGATTTAAAAGTAGAAGAAAACATCGTTATTTCATAACAGCACACATATTCTAATAGCTTATTGATTTTACTATTGATCTTATTTGCTCAATTGTTTATACGAGAGATAAATACAAATATGTAAAGAATAAGAAGTGCAGACTAACAGCTCTCACTGAAGACTGTTCATTTTGAAGTTCATGTTCTTTGTTGTCATTGTTTTCTTGTAATGCTTATCACGTGTGAGAAAGACAGTGCCATGACATTTGAGTTGACCGGCATAATTCCAACATGTAGAATTCACTGGAAAGAAAAACACAAATTGAAACTTATCAATGAGAAGTTAAAATGAGCATCATGCTGTTAGCGTTTTCTTTGTGGGTTTGGTTTTAGTGGGTTTCTTTTCTTTCTTATATTTTTTTATATATACAATATCTTTTTTTTCCCAAATATATTTGATTCTACAGAATTGAGATTGAGAACACAGATGAGAGAAGAGAAATAATTGGAGATATCCCAGAAATTACAGTTTTGACAGGAGTTAATTTCTCTGAAGCTGAACAAGTGGCCAATACAGGTCTATTGTGGAAACAATTGTTTACGATGGATTACGTAGACAAGTGAGGCTTCTCAAAAATCGGAACTGCATTCTAACTACCAAGACTATCAGGATCATTCAGATAAAATTCACTATTCCCTTATAAATCCAGGGGGCATAATTCATGGGACATCCAGCTTCTAACCTAATAACCATGCCTTCTACCTGTTCACATGAGCCAATGACTGCTGGAACAATATCGGCAATTTCCCTCCAAGGAATCTACAGCCTCAGAAAATCAGCAGAAGGTTAGCTATGAGTGAGTTGTTGTTGTAGAGTTGGAAACAACTCATAGTTGACCCTCCTGTGGGTTTTCAGAGGCAGTTAATTGCATGGGAAGAGAAGGCCCTTTTTCTACCTGCAGAGCAGCTGGTGGATTTGAACTGCATGCCTTTGGGATTGCAGCGCAACTTCTTACTACTAGGCTGCCAGTGTTCCCTTGTATGTTCCTAGAGATCTCAAGCTCAAAAGATTTAAATTTGCCTTAGAGCTTCCCGATAAGTTGAACTTAGAACTTCACAAGTAATCACACATACTCTGGAAAGATACATTCAAGAATCCATAAATTCACATTTTGTGATCCCAGTTCAATAATTGTTGTTTGTAGGAGAACCACATCATTACCTACAATTACTAGTCTCATTTAAAGCATTTTAAAAAGTCACTGTCTGAATCTATTGATGTTTAACAGAAACAAAATATATAACTTAGAACTAATGAGAATTTTGCAATCATAAATATTTATCAACTTCCTTAACTACATGACTATTTTTTCCAAATAGTTACTGTGGATGTTATGGAAAATATGCTTAAAGAAGATTCTAGAAGCTCTATAATCAATTGACATGCTACATAAAGAAAATGGTCATCATTTCCTAATTATACTTATTTAACCTATACACCCAAATAAGTGGAACATTTAGAGTTCTAATATTAAATTCCGTGTAGGTGTTTTAACCAAAGTATGTGATGCACACTTTGTCCAAGATGCATAATGGGCTCTATTTTATTTGTTTACTTAAAACCAAATCTTAAGCACCAAACTATGCTAAAAATTAAATGTTTATAGAAAATAGACTAGAAAGACAAAAAAAGTTTCAAAAATTTGTCTTCTATGAAAACATAAGCTGCTGAAGCAACTTTTGGGAAAGACAATACTTATTTGAATATTAAGTTATGATAATTCTGACAAGTAGTAATAAAAAGTGATTGTGACACCAGGGTGCTCTGGTGGCTTAATAGTAGTAAGGTGTTGTGCTTTCAACCCAAAGAAACCCAGTTTGAATCCAACAACTGCTACATAAGAGAAACACGGGCAATCATCTCCCATGTGATTTACAGCCTCTGTCGGGTCAGTTATGAGTCAGTTCTGACTCAGCTGTACATAACAGCAACATGGGTGACCTTAGCCGTCTCTTTTTCTCACTAATCTTAATAAGGAAAAAAGCTTCTCTTTTAAAAGATAGTCTTATCCATTCCTTCACTCACATTGTGCTTCATATGTTCCCAGTTGCTAATACATATACACACACACACACACACACACACATCTCATACTCATCAACTCCTAGGTGACCCTCCAGTGAGTTTTCAGAGGGAAGAGATTGCCTATATATCTCCTGTGTAGCTGCGGGTGGATTTGAACTACCCACCTTAAGGTTGTCAGTACAACTCTCTACCAACTCAACCACCAGAGCCCCTATATATTTATACACATAAAATTTTCATTGACAGTTTTTGGTTGATAAATTTCTCATTCTTTAAGTATTCTCTTTAAAGAACATGAATGCTCTAACCCAACTCAAACAGGCTTAGAAACTTCTTTCCTTCTAATTATCTGATGATACTTCTTGCAATTTTCTGTTACCATTTCTGTGACCATACAGACAGTTTAGGAGAGGTGTTTATGAACTTCCAACATTTGCAAGTATGTTTGTGTGTCACTGCTATGTCTTATGAAAAGAGCTGACTAATATCAGACTATGATTTCATCCAAGACGCAAGTAGCACTTAGGGCCTATGGGACTGCAGGACATTGATGTTGTGTAAAATGATAGCAACTGCTCATAAAAAAAAAAAATCAAACAAACAATAAAACAACCTGGTGTTTATGAAGAGCTAAATCTCATTGGGGCCACTCAGTTCCTTTTCAAGAATGCTTAAAAGACAACTTTAGAAATGGAACTTCAAAATCTTAGAATAAAAAAAAATTTTAGAATAGGCATGTTTCACAATCTCTCTTTACCGCAATGAGGATTAGTTCAAACAAAGGATGTATTAACTTTTAAACATGTAAATTAATTGCAAAATCAGCATACATTTTCTTGTTTTGTATTTAATATGCCACCTCTTCTGCCAGTTAACATGTCCCCTTCCTCTAATTCATGTTTTCTTCTACTTGAAGTATAACTAACACATAAACAATGAAATAATTTTAAGTATTGAGTTAAAAAAATGGAAGTATGTATATTCACAAATTTTCTCTATCCTTTTAAGAAGGGTGTTGAAACCCATAATGATAGAATTTACTAAAGAGAAATAATGAATAAATGTTAGTGGAGGAGAATAGTCAGAAACTTTCAAGGCTTGGAGGCAAAATATTTATAGACTGAGTCTTGGAAGTAATTACTCATTGGCTATGATAAAGTAAAGACGAGTTACACATTAAGCATACCGGAAAAAACAAGGAGGGCAAGAGCTGACACGTTATTGACATTATAAGAAGCAACCAAGAAAAGATGTGATAAAATGACTGTGATGATCTGACTGTGTGTGTCCAATGATGTGTGTTATCAGAAGGAAAATTCCTCCCCCACATATCAGTTCAGAACCTATAACCTGCTACCCACTGTGTAGAGCCTAAGAATAGACATGCATCTCCATGACTGCAGAATAGATTATTCTGGTGGAAGAGGCATATTTAAATGAAGGGGAGGCATAAAGGTTAGATCCTGATGGCAACTAAATGATATACAGACGCACAGTGTCCATAGAAGCAGCCAAAAACACCACAGGGACCTGGAGAATGGAATCTGCACGAAAGAGACAAAATTTGTCATTGGCTTTATGTTATAAGAGTGTCATTACATTTTCCATTATAAAATATATAGTATAATTTTAATATAATTTTAGATATCATAAAAAGTGCTTTGTCTATTATTCAAATTTATACTATAAAAAAGATATCATAAGTATTATATAACACACATCAATCAAAATGGATGACCTCAATTTGAGGCAAAAAATTTGATAGATATGATCTCTAAATGAGGTTTTATAAAAATCTGTATTTTTTACCTGATTTATCTTTGTATGTCTGCCATCTTTTTGTTGATATATCTATATCAACAGCAATAACAAAATGTATACATATATATTTCCCCCATTAACTTGTAAGAGATTGATATAGTTCATCTTTGTATATCAGACAGCAAGGTTGTTTCTGGCTATTGTGTTTTTTTTAAAGACAATTTTGTAGTCAAAGGATGTCTTCTTGCCTGATTTATGTATTTCTCTGATCACCTTTGGCAGTACTATGACAGGTTGCCCAAGGTGAGCAACTGGCAGATGGAAGCAATGTTATATTCATTGCTTGCAGCTTCTCAGTAAGTGGATTTCCCAGGGAGGATATGAAGTGATAGGAGCCTGTTGGGTAATCTGCTGGTAAGAAGGGAGGGGCAGAATCTCCGATTTGCAGCATTGACCAGTTTTCCTGATGTAACTGCAAGGCTGATTTTAAGCTACCAACTTGACGTTTTTGAATCCTGGCTGGGAGACAGTTGTGCACAGTTTGCCTTGTGAGCTGATGTACACTGACTTTAGCACATAGCGGGAAGTATTAGAAGATGAGGTTCTGACATATGAGGTCCAGGTAGACAAGGTCCAAAAAAAACGTTTTAACTCTTCTCTTTCCCATTGGATCCTGAGCCATCCTGCCTATCATTCTGCCCCGAGTTGTTTCTTGAGAGATCGTAAAAGTCAAAGCCACTTTGTCCTAATACGTATCCTGTTCATTAGGCTGTCAGATGTAATCCAGCACGCTATTAACTGCGGTAGCACCTCGATGCTTGAACAGGCATGTGACAGGGATGTGGAGAAGAAACGAGAGGGGTGTCGGGAGCTCGAGGGGTGTCGGGAGCTCGAGGGGTGTTGAGAGCTCGAGGGCTGTGCAGGTGTGGGGCAGATGCTTATTTGCAACTCACTTCTGATGCAAGCTTGTCACTCTAGAGTTCCCCTTCTATTCATAGAGGGACAACTCTAGGCTTTGCTACTGATATAAGGGAAAGAATGCATAATCCCACATGCCGAAGTGCAAGCCAAATACACTTAGGAAAGCTTCTTTTTATTTATTTTTTTCTTTCATTTGCTGAGGCAAACTTACAGAGACATTCACAACTATGATATCCCATTCACAAGATTGTAAGTCAGAGTGCTATCCAATCACGAGGCCAGAATTTATCCACAGCTATGGGCACAGAATAATTACTTATTGAGAATCTTTTATTTGAGAATCGTAGTAGGTTATTGATAATCTTAGTAGGTTTTGCCAGAGGCTGGAATGTTCCTTGCTGGCAAGGATTCTGAGGAATTTTCTCATGTAAGTTGGTCACGTTTTAGAAAGGGCCAGTTCTTGGAGAAGGGAGATATCCTACTTGGTGGATCGAGGGATCAGTGGAAATCAGAAGGCTTATCCACAAGGTGGATGGAAGCAAAGGGCTGTCAGCACTGACTTCAAGGCACCGACTATGAAGACCTCACAACGAAGGGTAGCGTTTCACTTTGTTGTGAAAAAAGGGTTGCTAGGAGTCAGATCTGATTTGATGACAGTTGACAACTCTCTTCATTCAGATTTCCTCCCCACGTGTTTGCGGGTGTACTTCCGATTATCTCAGCTATCACTCAGTGCTCATGTGTTCCCCCTCCCTCTGTGGGTCCTTACTACCGAGAAAACAGTTTCCAATAGGGCATTTCTCTCTAAAGGGCCAGCTGTGCTCACTGATCTGATAGACACTCAAGAAGCTTCTAGAAACCCGCGTCAACCCTCAACTCAATTTCCGGTATAAAATCTCACTAAGGCCAGTGAGTTTAGTGTAGATGCTGTAGATGTACCATGCTCCACAGAGATTCTTGTGGGTGTCCAAGTGTTATTTCAGTGGATCTCTTCCGAGTTATTCTATGAGGTCTAGTCAGGAATCGGCAGGGCAGTGGCCAGTGTGCCAAATGTGTTCCTTTTACTGTCCTGAAATGACTTTTGGGGACCACACATGCATATCCAACTCCTCCTCTGGGGTCGTTGCTTCTTCTCCAGAATTCTCTAGAAACCCTTTACTGGTTTCTTAAGGTTTCTTTTTATAGCATCACCTGCTACTTCAGTAGGTCCGTATTGTAGTTGTCGTTTTGTGCCATCGAGTCACCTGAAGCATAGTGACCTTATGTACAACAGTACTAAACCCTACTCAATACTGTGCCAATCTTATTGTTTCTGACACACTACCCCCATGACCCATCACTGAATCAATCCATCTCATAGAAGGTCTTCCTCTCCTTTGCTGTCCCTCCACATCTGTCTCCAACAACAGATCCCTCATTGCAGCATGTCCAAAGTATATCAGATGGAGCTTCAGAATCCTTGCCTCCAAGGAGCAGCATGGTTTAACCCTGTTTGTTCTCTTAGCATTCCACGGTATATTCAATACTCTTCTCCAACATCACAGCTCAAGGGCTGTGGGTGCATAGATTGTACAAATATAAACGATGAGATGGGAAAGAAAGTAGCTTACAAGGAATTCCTGATGCACTAGGTAAGTCTCCACTTGCACTTTTCTTGACAGCATGATGAACAGAATGGCCTGTAGAGTTGAGTACTACAGTCTTTAAACACCTGTCTGAGTCCTGGAATGTCCCACTAGGAAATCACTGAGTTAAGAGGAAGGAGTCTTTGGAAAGCCAAGTGGGAAATACAAGTATCAATAATGGAGAGCTGGGAGAGAAGTAGTTAAAAAAAAATCAAAGCTCAGATACTATAATCAGAAACAAATGTGATAATAATCGTTCTGAATAGAGGCGCGCATTGGATATTTCTAGAGAACGAGAGACTGCTTTTAGGGAGTCTCAGCTAGGTTAATGAAGTCAGGCAGGGTGGAATATGTGAGCTGTATAACATTATTTATTATAACGCAGTCATACTCATAACTGGTCAGAGGACCACACTGAGGCTGCCTCTCTTTATGGAGTGTCTGCATTTTAAAGCTGTATCTACACTGAATGAAAGTTTGCTGTACTTACGCTTTGTAAGCACATCAGCATATGTGTTGACAAGGCAAAGGTGTATCAAATATCTTTATGAATAGTCAATGCTAATAAAGCAGGACATACACTTAATTATAGTCATTTAATAGTGGCTTTTCTGCTTTAATTATAGTTTTATATCATCTCAGCTTGATTTGGTTGAATAATAATGAGGTAATTTTTCTATGCTGAGCATGGAAGACTCTTTAGATTTCTTAGGCTTATGAATTACATTTTGGACACATCAATCACGCAGAAAGAAATCATTCACATGCTTCACAAGAATATCATAACACCAAAACTTAGTAAATGGAAGGGGATTCATTTGCAGGCGTTTCAGGTACAGAGAACTACGGAACTACCTGGAGTGACTATTATTTTTTACACAAATCTGGATTTAACTTAGTCTGTTTACTAAGGTCAAAACCCAAGGACCCAGTGAATGCCTTATTTCTTGGTTCAGGATTTGACTTTGGGATAAGGAAATTTTCTTATAATGATTTCTTTTGTGCTTTTATTTGTGCTGAAAGATTTTAAAAGAAAGGCATACTGGGCCCAATTTCTGACCCTGTGCCTGGAGGTGTTTGCAGAATGAGAGTGGAGCGACTGGGAGAATCAGGAGTGATACATCTTCAGCAAATGCAGGTGATGTCTGCAGACATCAGTGACAAAATGGGACATTCTATTCCCCAGTTTCCTGGCAACAACATCTTACTCCTACACACCATTGTTGTCACTCTTCATAGTCATTCTAGGCCTGTGGTTGGACATCACTTCTAACTAAGGAAACAACAACAAGAACCCATAATTGCTAGGATTATTTTTGCTTATTGAGGCCACATTGTATGCACTGGATTCTGTAACATTACTAAGCATATTCCTGCACCTCTGCCTCCCAACTTAGTGGGAGGGACAACAGAAGCAGAAGCTATGGCCATATGAATGTTCCTAGGGCTGGATTTGGGTGGTTGTCAGGGATCAGGAGAGGAACTGGCTCCTTCCTGAAATTATATAATCTGGCAACCTCCACTGCATAAGAGGAGACTAGGGAGAGTGGATAAAATCAGAGTTTGAGATATCTGCATTGGTCATACAAATACCTTTCCATTAGAGTTTATGGATTAAATATCATTGGGCAGGAACCTGGGCTGCAAAATGAAGACTTAAAAACATCAGAATACGGTGTTTTATTTTTATAATCATAATCCTCATCTCAAATCTTTAAAAATTTTTCTATGAGTAGTAGGTAAAAAAGAAACAATCCCAAAACAAAATAAAAAGAGAGAGAGGGAGAGGGAGACGGGGAGGGAAAGGGATAGAAAGGGGGGGGGAGAGAGACTATTAGAGAGTTGTTCTCTTTTTTCCTGAGCAATCCTCCCCCCTCCCTCTTTTAAGGTTGATAATTCTTCCTTATCAAATGAGGTTACAGTTGAAAGTATTGGCACAAAGGTGGCTCTGTTTATTTCTCTCTGTAATATTGTTCCAAGATTTCATGTATTTTTTTTTTTTGTTTGGTTTGTTTTGAGTTTGTTTGAATGTGTTCAGCAAATCAAAGATGGCTGGATGGATCAGCAGATGCTGGTTTCCTCGGGGAACATTTGAAGGTGATTGAATTTCTCTCAATCTACAAGCCATGTTTTTACACTTTTTTTTTTACTTGACTAATTGATTATGACAGGTGTCACCCAAGCTTGGCAACTCAGGCTGGCCTGATGCTAAGACAGAAGCCTAACAATCAACCACTGTTGATGAAATAGAAATGCTACGCATGAATATTTTTCCTTATTGATGTTCTAGTATATGATGTCAGTTAATTACTGAGAGTCATTCACTGCATAAATGTAAGGAGTCATTATGATCATATTTTCAATTGATTTTTTTTCCCTTTCAAACAGGACGAGTGATTTGTTCATCTTGAGTTCACAAGAATTGAAATATCCACGGTTTTGAAATATGTATAAACATTAAATATAATGAATATCATCTACCTATAAAGTCTACTCAGATGTGTTTGTGTGAGCAGAGAAGAAACAGTATAATTCATTATCATGCTATGAAATGGTGGTAATTATACAAAAGGGGGTTTTCCATGGTAATGATTTTTGTAAAATTTATTGCTCTTTTAGCTTTACAGAAGGTTTACAAATAGATACACTCTACATTATGATGAGAGAAAAACCAGACACAGATAAGTATATGCATATGACTCCATTTATATACAATTCTAGAAATAAAAAAGGCATTTGAAGTGAGAGAAAGCAGAACACAGTTTGCCAGGAGCTGGAATGGCAGGATTTTGGATTGCAAATGAGGATGATGAAATGTTTGAGGGTGATGGGAGTGTTCCGTGTCTTGGTTATAATGAGGGTCATAGTGACCCTATGAAGCCTTTTTGAACTATCATCATTTATCAAAGTTAATAGAGTTTACACAGGCATGTTGCTTAAGAAGTGGATGCCATTCCTGCTTCCAAATGATAAATGAGTATATATATAGTTGGTGATTGCCATTGAGTTGAGTATGACTCATAACAATTCTATGAACAGTGGTATGTAGACTTATCAAAATTTATTAGATGCAGTTTATTAAATAAAAATTACACCTAAAAATAAAATTATTGTATTAAAAACTCATAGCAACCATACTTAAACATGTGAACACTATTAGAAAAATTACCATGAATTTAGTATGTCTTTAAGAGGATTAAGCTACTCGAACATATGAATGATTTCACATCATTGCTCTGAAGATCAGTGGGAAAATGGATTAATACTATTCATGATGTGTACTTAAGTATTACGTTCCCAGTGACAATTCTGAAGACAACTCCAGTGGTCACGATAAACTCTACTCTCTTTAGAAAACAGAAACAGCTGATCTTTCGCACGTTTCTCATATTGACTAGTATTGATGAGTTGCTGTATTAGTTTTCTACATCGGCATGACAAATCACTATAAATTAGCAATTTACCACCAGACATATTTATTATCTCACTCCTTCCTGGGATCAGGAGTCTGGACAGAGCATAGCTGGGCTCTTTGTTTCAGAATCACTCCAGACTTCAGTTCAGGTCCTGACCACTGGTAAGGTCTTATCAGAGGCTTGCCCAGGAAATGATGAACTTCTGGTCTCTTGGGTAGTTGGGAAAATTAATTTGCTTGTGACCGAAGTCTTCATTTTTTTTGGGGGGGAGAGCTGGTGTTCAGTCACTGATGACAGCTTGCAGACCATAAGTATCATAAATGCCACTCACAATACTTTGCCATGTCATCCAATCCTGAGGTAATTCACAGCATGGCAGCTTGCTTCTCCAAGGTCAGAGGAGAATCTCTCCTTAAAATCATCTGAGGCAGAGTCTTATATAATTTGCCATATTCCTGAGCATGATTACTCTATATCCTTTGTTATCATCACTTTCATCATATAATTTAATACAATGAAAAGGAAAAACAAAGTAATTGTTATTTTATCAGTTCCAACACACAATGACTAAGATAGAGCAGAATTAGCTCCAATGTGTTTTCCTTGGCTGATTTATTTTTTTAAGAAACAGTTCTGTTTTCTATTTCATTTATTTCTGCTCTAATTTTTATAATATCAGGGTTTTTTTAGAGGGAGTCAGGTTTCCTTGCTGTTTTTTTCAATTTGTTGGAGATGTTGGGTTAGAAAGTCAATGGTCATGTTTT
This sequence comes from Elephantulus edwardii, assembly GCF_000299155.1. Classification (NCBI taxonomy): domain Eukaryota; kingdom Metazoa; phylum Chordata; class Mammalia; order Macroscelidea; family Macroscelididae; genus Elephantulus; species Elephantulus edwardii. Next base: position 6,540,030 of record NW_006399853.1, read on the forward strand.
TTTCCTGCCTTTTGATGTGTTTGCTTATTGCTATAAATTGACCTCTGATTACTTCTAGTGCTATTTCCCAGAGGTTTTGGTAAGTGGTGTTTTCATTGTCATTTGTTTCAAGAAACATTTTCATTTTAGTTTTTAATTTCTTCTAGTACTGCATAGTGCCACTGTCATAAAGCGAGACTGACATCGGGGTTGGGGGGAATTTAAGAGGGGATAAATGATGTATACTGCACTGAAATAGGTGAAGGAGAGAAAGGTTTAGAAGGAATCTATGAGTAGGTATTATTTTCAAGACAAGAGTCCAAAATGAAAGCTGCATAGTGAAGTGGACTGGGGGTGGGTGGGTGAAGAGGGATTGTATAACAATGAAAGATTATTTTTTTTAATTTGTTTTTACTTTTCAAAGAGAAAAGCGAATTGGGGGGGAAGGGGTGAACAGGGAGCAAAGTGTACAAAAATGAATGAATGGAAATCTAAAATATCAGTAAACTTTCACTAAAACAAAAAAAATTTTAAAAAAAGAAAGGGAGAAAATGATTCTTCTGAGATATTTTCTAGACTCTAGATAGCAATTAAATGTGTGCTTCCCAGGAAGCCCTAACCTAATGAAGACCCGCCTATCTCATCACTTTTGCCACCTTCTACCATCTAGAATCCCACTGTGAACAGAAAAAGTCAACCAAGTTGGATTGCTTTTGGTCATCTTATTATATATCTACCACAGTTGTCTTTCAGAAAACTGACATAAAAACTATTCTCTAATACAATTTTAAAGAAATATAAATATTATATATTTTAGCACATGCATTATAGAACAAATTGTAGCACAGTATGATTCCATTTTAAGTAAACAGAAACTTAATGCACTTAAAGTTGGATTTATTTTGCCTTTTTTTTTTAAATACAAGGCTTCAAGGCTGTATCTACTATGGAAAGCCACCATACCTGTACAAGGTACACTGGCCACGAAGGAGTTAATGTGCCTCACTAGAATAGTTGATTTCTTTCTTCCTCATCAGTGAAATAAGACCTATAATTTGCAAAATGAATCCACATTCTCCAACGGTGTCTGAAAGGAAAAATAACGGAGTATTTTAATAATTAGCTATTCAAATTATCTTATGGTTGTCTACTATTCATAAAAGCAACAACATAACGTAAAATAACATAGATCATAATATTAGTTACAGATGTCAGCTTCCGCCTTTTTCTCTGAAGAAAAGGTGTTAATGAATTGCTCTAGACTGATTTCTGACATAATTGCCAGGATTGTACAATATCTCATTCTACATTTATGCCAGCAAATTAGCATCTGTGATTCATACAGCGGTAGCTTTCTTAATTTTATCATGTACTAAATACATGTTGTTTAGGTTTTCAAAATAACAGGTGGCTCTGTACCTTCTAGATGGAAGAGAATTTAAAATTCTGCCATTGAATTAGTGACTATTTCAGTGATGACACTAACAGTATGCCCAAGGATTTGCAGCAAAAAGGAAAATGCAATTCTGACAAGCTTCTAAATATTGAAGATGCTTCAGTAATTTCAACTCGTGAAATATGGCTCTTAATAATTTTAGCTGCTTTTACTTTTTGAGATCTAATGTATTTCTTTTCCATGACTATTCATTTTCCTAGGTACTAGAAAGGTACCTATAAGTAGCAGTAGTGAAAATTATTTTCTCCTTGTTTGCACTGTGTTCAAAATCATTACCATAAATAATTTAGTTTTGTAAACCTGGGCACATTTCAGTACAGCTCAACACAGAGGCATCACTAAGAAGAGAAGGATGATCTCAATTCTTATCAAACAAATCCATTTCTGGTCAATATGTGTGATGTTTCCAACCTGAGTAATCCTTATAAGGCTTCTATATCATGGGTTTTATTTGTACTCACCCAACTTTCTTCAAGGGTCCTCTGGAAGCCTAGTGGGCGAGGAGTTTGCCTGTCAACTCCAGTGCAATTAGGTTGAATCCACCAGGGAAAAATCCTGAGTACGGGAAAGACAAACTCTCTCCCCTTGTGTGATTTATTCCATCTGAAAACTGGCTGGAGGGTCAGCTACAAATCAGGTCCAACTCCACTGCAATGAGTCTTTGCTATTGTTCAACTTTCTTCAAGCCTCCAATCTCTCTACAAGGTTAAAGCCAGTGGGAGTATTTGTCTGTAAAGTGAGGTAGCAGTGGTGCAGCAAAATGAAATTATTCCGTTAACATGACACATTTGGGCAGGCTGCTCCGGTGCTCTACCGGCAAAGAGTGACACTGGAACCTAAAGGCACACAGTTCAAATCCTCCAGCTGCTTCAATGAGAAAGATGGACAATCAACTCCTGTGCCGTTTGTTGTTGTTATATTATTAGGAGCTGTTGAGTTAAGTATAACTCATAACAGCCCTATGAACAATCAACCTAAACCCTGCCCTGTCCTGTGCCATCCTCGTCATCTCTGACATACTAGAGCCCACTGTTGAAGTCACCATGTCAATCCATCTCCTTGGAAGGTCTCCTTCTCCCTCGCTGACCCTCCGTCTTTCCAAACTTGATGTCTTATTTCAGTGAATAGACTAACTACATGTCCAGAGTATGAAAGATGAAGCTTCACCATCTTTGCCTCAAAGGAGCAATCTGGCCACACTTACCCAAGACATATGTTTGTTCTTATGACAGTTCTTGGGATACCCAGTACTTTTCTCCAGCACCACAGCTCAAAGGAATCAGTTCTTCTTTTGTCATCCTATTCATTGTCCAGTTCTCTGATGTGTAACAGGTGATTGAGAGGACTATGGATCAGGTGCACCTTAGTCTTCCAACTGGCATCATTGCTCTTCAACATTTTGGAGAGGTCACTGTCAGCAGACTTGCCCGATATAGTACATCTCCTAACTTCCTGAGTGCTGGTACCAAAGGTATTGATTGTCGATCCAAGCAAGATGAAATAATTGATAGCTTGAATCCTTTCTCCATGTACCATAATGTTGACTGTTGGTCCTGTGGTGAGGACCTTGGTTTTCTTGATGTGATGTAATCCATACCTGTGCAATTTACTGCCTCTGAAAACCTGCTAGAGTGTCAGCTAATGGGTCGATTCTAAATCAATAATGCATAACAACAATAATAGCATACATTGGTGCAATTGGAATTCATAGTTATCTTAAGGTCTGAAAGAACTCAGATGATCTAGTCCAGAGCTTTGCTAACCAGAAGGTCTGAGTGTCTGCCAGTGGCCCTGTGAGAGGCAGTCGATTAGTCCCTTAGGGTTGAGATCCACCGTCTCCAAAATCCAATGGAGAATCACTATGATTTGGAATTGATTAAATGGCAATGAATTTTACTCCTCTCCCATTCCACCCCCTCACCCCCACCAGTATTTTCTCCACTTTAACTTATGGTCTGATTTCCTTGTCTAGCTCTGATGAGTTAGTGTTAGGGTACTTCCCTGCTAACTCAAAGGCAAGGAGTTCGAATCAACCAGCTGCTCCATGGGAGAAAAATGGGTGATCTCATGCCTCTGAGAACCTGCTGGAGAGTTAGGAATTAGTTGATTGTGATTCAAGAATACGTCACAACAGTTTATTTCCCCCTTTCTGTTTAATGTAACCATCTCGTTTATGTAACAAAAGTATACACAGTGCTTCCTGAGTCAGACATTTAACTGTGCTTAGGAATTTTAACTGTTCAGATCCTCAAGGCAATTTGTCCTGCAGGTATGACATCCCATTATGCTATTAATATGGCTTACCATTTGTAGATGAGAACTCTGAGACATAGAAAAATAGACTATCTTACATGAGGATACATAGCATATATGAAGACAGAGCAGAATCTGTATGACACTAAAAATTCACACTCATTGCCATTAAGTCAGAGCCAACTTACAGCTGACCCTCTGGCAAGGTTTTGGAGACTGTAAATCACATGGAAGTAAATCACTCATTTTTCTTCTAAAGAGTCATTGGTACTTTCAAACCTCCAGAGAAGTTCCCTCCAGAGAAGTTCAGCAGTGCAATTCCCTATGGACTAGGCCACCAGAGTGCTTTATCACTTCCGTGTGATACCTCTGATGTCTCCAGGCCTGACCAGCCTGTATCCTCTAGTGCAAAAGCGCATCACATGATAACTGCCTTGCCCCTGTGATCACTACAACTTCCTTCCTGTTTAACATATTGGCTCCATCATCAAGTAATAATATGACCTCCAGAAGAGCAAGGCATTGGCTGTGTTAACTTTACATTGCTGAATACCTAGAATGTGTTCAGGAAAATGTTTTGAATACATAAATATATGATCAAATGGATGCATGATGAATTAGAAATATAACTTACTTGAAAACCTCTTCTTTTTTCCAAAGAGACAAATCACAATTCCGATGAATAAAATTCTTTTGTTCCCTTCATATTCTTGAAAGCAATTTTCTATATATAAAAAACTACTCCATTCTGGATGAAACAAATTTGCTCAGTTTTAAAATATATATTAGAAAAGCATATGCTAAAATCCAAATTAAGCTAGCTTTTATCTGCATGGCTCAGTTTCAACTCAGATTAATTTGGTAGAGGTGAAAATGAATTCTTTCACAGAAATTATCTTGCCATATTTCAGAGTGATGTTTCCATATGGCTGACGTTTTTATGAGAGGAAACTGAAGAATGGAGTGAAAAAAAATGGGTTAGGGGGACTGAGTGAGCCTTTCTCTTAGCTATATCCTCCATTGCCAAAACTCTAAGGCATCAATAAATGTGAGACTTAATAGAAAGGATTCTGTAGATTTCATAGCTTAAGAAAAATAAAAACACTGGACTATTTATATTTGAAACACTATTGGCCATTCAATTTTATTTAAAACAAAACAAAACTTTCAACCCACTTGTGAGACTCTCTTGAATTGCTTTAGACTCACAGTGACCCTTTGTACAGAATGAAATAAAACCATGACTGGCCCCTTCCTCGGCCCTTGCTACGTTCAAGTTCTTTACTATAGCCACTGAGTTAGTCCATCTCATTGAGGAACTTCCTTTTTTTTCACTGACCCTTTACTTCTCTGAATGCAGTGTCTTTCTCCAGGGAAGTACAGTGGTAGTGACATATTCGAGAAGAAAAGCAAATGTTAATCGAGTGGATTCTTACCTATAAATGAATATATACTGAGGAGAAAAGGAAAATGTCAGTGAAGGGTGGTCCAGAGGTTTGGGCTATTGCATTAAGACTTAGAAGAAGGGAGCTCTGGTGGCCTCGTGGCAAGAAGCTGCACTGCAATCCCAGAGGTCTGTGGTTCGAATCTACTAGATGCTCTGCTGCAAAGGGAGAGGCAATCTTCTCCTGTACAGTCAGATCCTATTTGATAGTACACACACACACACACATAAAACAAAGATTAAAAAATTACTGAGAAGATAACCTTTGTGAAGAATATTTCATAAACACGTATCAGATTAATAAGGATATAATATATGATTATTGATTTCATTAATAAATCCCAGAGTTTGAGACATTAAGAATCTACTTATAGTTTGTAACTGTTTAGATTGAATGTATTTCATAGCAGATAATATATTCAGACTGAAAGTGGTACTGAATGTTCTCTAACAAGTCACCAATGTGTGTTATGATACTTTTAACATACTTTTGTAAATTATGCTATTAAGATGAGAGTCAGTCAAGTCCTTTGCAATGTGGCTGCAGTGGAAACTCCTTCAGAGAAAGAAATAAATTATTATTGAGTTGATAACTGTGACTTCCTTCATACATGGAGATTATGATGGGAAAATATGATGAAAATACCTAGTGGTTTATGTTTCTTTCTCTTTTTTTGCAAATAGGCTAAGGATAATGAAATTGTCTGATAACAAGAATGTTGTTGTCATCGTTGTTGTTATATGATTTTGAACCAAATCATAGCTGACTCTTTGGAGGGTTTTTAGAGATTGTTAACAATGCAGTAGAAGACTGCCCATGTTTTCCCTTAAAGAAGTTAGTAGGTAGATTTGAACCACGTTTCTTTGGGTTGACAGTATAACACCTTAACATTATAATAGGAATGCTGTTGCTGTTGTTCTTATTCTTTCAGTTTTAATTTGGCTATTAGCAGTGACTTAAGTTGAAAAATTAAAATAAATAAGAATTTACTTAGTAACTAACACATTACTCTGTAGGTTGAAATGCAAAGAAGATCCACAGCTAGATTGGCATCAGGAGATACAAAAGCATCAGCATGGATCATAAATGCTTTGGGTGGGATAACACATGGTTGATAGATGGATGCAGGCATGTGTTTGATAGTCAAGGTGGTATACAACCCTTTCAACCTCCAGATTATATCTCTTCTCTCTGGCTGATAGATGTTAGTTATGACCAAAGTAATAAACCTAAAACTGAAAACTGTGATTTCTTCCCTAATTCATCATCCCACCTGAGATGACACTTTTCTAATAGACAAGCATCCCTTTATCACCTGACTTCACAGAATCTTCTGTCAACTAGTTTTCTGTTAAAAAAAATCTCTGTAGAACTGTCCCTTATACAATTGAAACCACAGGCCCACCACCTTCCTTTACATTTTTGAAATATACTTTGGAATACGGTTATATATCAAAAGGTAGTAAAAAGTGTACAGTATCCTCATTTCCTCCATTGCCAACACCCTACTCATGACATATTTGTTAGAACTGTGAAACCAGCAGTGATATATTATTAGTAACTAGATTTTGCATCTAATTAGAAATTGACAGTTTTTCATGAATGTCCGTTTTCTTCTCCAGATTCAACTTAGGGTACCAGTGTTGGAGACATTAGTATTAATGTCATGTCTCCCCCATTATCTTTGATCTATGAAAGTTCATCCATTTTATTTGGGTTTTCATCACCCCAGCAGCCTTAAAGAGTATTTGCCAGGTTTCTTGTAGATTGTCTCATAATGTGGGTTTATTTTTTCCCTTCATGATTTAGACTGGAATTATGTCATTTGTTTATTCTCTTAAATAGTACTAAAATGCCTCGCTTGCCATATGATACTATGGATGTTTGATAATCACTTAATGCCACTGGGCCTGAAAAACCTCTTTGTTTTGGTTAAGATAGTATTTTGTTATTGCCAGTGTTATGTGCTGTCAAGTCGCCTGTGACTCATAGCCACCCTATGTAAAAGAGCTCTGAAGCCTGCCCTATCCTGAGCCAGTCTCACTGACTCATTCCAACACACTTACACCCATTACTCCAGTTATTGTGTCAATCCATTCCATCTGGCGTTTACAGCTCCTGCATTCTCAGAAGACTCTCCAGTCTTCTGAGTATGATGCCCTTCTCTAAGGACCAGTCTCTCCTAGTCACATGCCCAAAGTATGTGAGAAAGAGTATCAAAATCCTTGCCTCCAAAGAGAAACTTGGTTGCACCATCTCCAAGAGGAGAAGTTTGTTCTGCATGTTCTTCTCTAGCACCACAACTCAAAAAAAATAGAAAAGGAGCAGATGAAACATGGTTAATTGGCTGACTCTGACTTGTACCCACTTCATAAACAGAACTGTTCACATCAACAATATCCATAGTATTAAACAAATAGTTACATGGTCACACTTGCCACCCCACATGCTCCTGCACCTACTTCTACCAATCATTGGGTCCAATGTTCATTGAAATTTGACTCATAGACTTTATTCACAGTAGTGGCATTTGTTAGGGAAATAGGTTGGGAGTGACAGAGGCAAAGAATATCACACAATGCAAGTCCAGATTTAGTCCAGCAGTCTCAAGCCATATTAACAAGGCACAATTCCTCAACTAGTGAAAGTCCAGGTTCAGCTTAGAAGTGCAAAAGTAACTCTTGTTTCCTCAATTATCCAACAAGCAAACTTTATCTCAGAACAGTTAAAAGCTTTTCCATCAATTTTCCAGCAAACAAAACCTTTAACTCTGGCTCCATCTCCATGGTTTTTTTGGTTACTCCTTGCCATAGTCTTTTCACAGCAGTGCCACAGTCACCTCACCCTCTCTCAAACAATGTTTTTTACAGTCTTGAGAGTATTCTCTTATATTAGTCCCACAGTTGTTGAAGATTTGCAAGAGCATGTGTCCACAGTTAATGTAGCTGGAGATCATGTCCCAACAGGGTCAGGTTTCCATTTTCCATTTGCAAGGTTTCTGACACCATACAGGAATTTACTATAGTTACTAATTTCTCCTTTTTTATCTCATTTTCTTTGAAAGCAATCCTAGCCCAACTTCGAATGTTGCAGACCAAGGGTCCCAAAGAATAGAATAATTTTATAATTATTAATAAAGAGACAAACAGCCATGAATGAGATAGAACAGAGAGCATAAAACAGGGGGTCAGCAGTTCTAGACTGAAGACCTCAAGCCATGCTTCTCTGAGTATTTATTTAGAATCATAAGATAATAAAAGTAAAATCACAAGGAAGTACAAAACAAAGGATAATGGTGAAATCTTTTACAGATAAGGCCAAGTTCCTCTTTAGGTTAATCTCAAGAGGGAGGGATTCATTTGATACAAACTAAGAACAATGTTGACTCCTAGGGAATGCCCCAGTGTCACAAGGTGACCTTCAGCTTGTTTTAAGCCTCCCTCATTTCCTGATACAGCATTTGGTCTACTATTATTAAATTTGATATTTGGCTTCCCTCATTCAAAGTTCTCTAGTCTTTGTTTCAGTGACTACCATAAACTCCATGTTAATTTCCCCGGTAACTAGAACACATTTTTCTTTATATTTTTAATTGTGGTTTTAGTGGAAATTTACAAAGAGATTAGTTTCATTCATTCATGTACACATTTCCACCCACCCTTTCCTCCAGTTAACTTTTCTGAAGCTCATTTTGTTCCAGATTATTGTCATACAGATGATTTCTAATCATCCAATCCTTCCAGCTTGTCCTTCCCTTCACCTACTTAAGTGCAGTGTTCAATGTCTATTCTTTTCCCATTCTCTCTCCTACCCCGCTGCCGTCCTTTTGTTACAACAGTGATCTTATGCAGTATTTGTTCTTATATGACTGAGATATTTAACTCAGTATTATTTCTTCCACACTCATCCATGATGTATGTTGTTTTAAAAGCTTATTGTTTTTCAGTGCTATGTAATATTCCATTGTGTAGCTGTACCTCAATTTCTCTATCCAATAGTGTGTTGATGGGCACTTTTTTTTATTAACTTCTAACATACTTTTAAATAGGTCTCAGTAACTTTCGTAATAATGTACTTAAGACATTCTATCACCTACCAAAAAATATTGATGGTTTTACCCACTAGCCATTTCATGGGAGAAAGATGAGGAAAGGTAGTCAGCTTTCCTAAATATCCAGCACCTTGTTGATAGTGTAGGGCCATTACACACTATCTCATAAGGTCAGAATTAGTTGTATTATGAGTAGAATTTGGCTCAATAGTAGTGGAATTGGTTGATTTGGTTTAAATAGTTGTGGAAGGAAATGGAGACAGAGTACTGATATCTTGTGGAACACATCCTCCTTTTAATAATAGTATTGATTGCTAAAAACAGAGTCAGCAATAACACTCTTTTTCTATTTATTAATTTTTATTTTATTATTATTTTTGTGTGTGTGTACCATCAAATCGGATCTGACTGGTACAGGAAGAGATTGTCCCTCCTTCTTCAGCAGAGCATCTGGTGGATTCGAACCATTTACCTCTGGGATTGCAGTGAAGCTTCTTGCCACTAGGCCACCAGAGCTTGCCAGCAATAAAGCTCTTGAACCTCCAACTTTCCTATCCCTTACCTCTAGCACCCCCCCCCCCAAGAATTCTAACACAGAAGAGATCATTTACATGTTTTGATTATGGCATCGCTGAGTGGTACAGAGGGTAAGAGTCTATGGTTTATCTTTGTTTGGTTCTTCATCATTTCCACAGGAATATTACTTAATGCTGTATTGTGATCTCTCTAAACACAATCAGGAGAGAACTGGAGCCCAGAGTTAGTTACTTTTCCCAAAAATATCTTCAAGATTATTATAAACAAGCTTCAGAATCCCACACTACATACAAACAATTAAAAACTGTTCTCACAAGTGTGGCAACAACCTCAGAACCCTATACAGGTGATCTTTTTTTTCCCTGTCAAATATTTACCGGTGAGTAAAGGAGAGAATGATTCTTTTATTACGTTTGAAGTTGAATAAACTGTTACATTCTTGGAAACAAAGGCTATATAGTACTTTAATATTCAATATGGTAGAATAATACCTTTTGCTAAAATTAATGATTCCTCTTGAGATAAGAATGGAAGTTTTCCAAGTTGTGAAAGTTTTGTATGCTGATATTACCATCTGTCTTTTCAATCACTGGCTTTCTTATCTCTATTATCTTCTTTTCTTATAATAATTTAATGGATTTGTAATGGCTTTTCACATTATATGAACATTAATCTTCTGCAATAGTATAGGAAGTATTTTCCCAGTTGTTTTTTTTTAAGTCTCATTTGCTATGTTTTTCCATACGAAAGCTGAAGTTTCTATACAGTCATGTTTATTGACTATTTACTTCATGAGTTCTGGATTTCTTCATATTCTTAAGACTGCTTTCCCACTTCAATATAGAACACATTGGTCCTTGTTTTCTTTGAGTAATTTTCAGAGAGCTTTTTTCTTACATTTGTTTTTGGACTCTATGTCCTTTTATTTTCTGACTCTGTCCGAGGTGGCACTCAGAAATTTTAAGTACTTAATCCAACATAACAAAGAGTAAGTATCAGAACCTGGTCCAAACTATCCCTTGCATTCTCAAATGTTTTCACAGCTGTTTCTGGCTTAGCAGACATTATTAGTAAAGATTTTTTGTGGCATTTCCATCTTGACACTATAGAGCTTTTCTGTGTATACAGTGTTTCTGAGAGTAGGACTGAATAGTGTTTTGTACTGTGTGCAAGGTAAGTCAGAATGAACTTAAAGGGCCTACAACAGCACACAAGGAAGAACAAGCTATGCTTTTCCTTAATGGAGAATGAAGATGCTTATTACGGTAGTAAAACAGTCAAGATAGAAACTAGTGTCATTTGTGGCCATATGTTTAGACTGCTTTCAACTGAATTCTAAGTACTTTGTGATCATTATCCACTGTGTGATGTATCTGCAGTCATGCTGAAGCAGAGGGATGCTTCAGCAAGGCCTTTAGAATGGATAAACTCAATAACAGTAGCCATCATAATAATAAAAAAGAAAAAAACCACCAAACAAACCCAAACCCTGACCACTGTCAAATCAGAACTGATTCAAAGCTGACCCCCTAAAAGATTTTTCCAGAGGCTATAAGTTGCATGGGACGAGACTGTCTAACTGTCTCCCTGTGAGGTATTGGTGGTTTCGAACCACTTGAGAGGTGCTGCCTCGGGGTTAGCCATACAATTCCTTTGGGGCCAGCCCATGAATCCCATGGTTGTAAATACTTGGTTTCTTTTAAACTCTGACTTGCCCTTTAATGTTATGTGTATTTACACTCATCTTGGAACTGAATCAAACCCATTTCATTGCAAATTCTTCATCAGAGTCACTTTGACTTCTTTAGGTGCATCTTTGAAATGATTGAAAAGACTTCAAACCTTGTTTTGAATTGTTGTTGTTGTTGTTGTTGTTGTTATATATCATCAAGTCAGAGCTGACTCATAGCTTAATCTCCAGCAGATTTTCAGAGCTTTAAGTTGCATGAAAGGAGATTGCCTATATTTATCTTACAGAGTAAATGGCAGATAAAGACTATGTGCTTTTGGGTTGATAACACAACTCCAAACCACTAAGTTACCAAAGTACCCTTGTCTTACAAAGAGATAAAGTTAAATAAGAAGCATATGAACATCCCAACTTACACACAGCGCTAATGGATATAGTTACCTGGGCCGATAATGGTACAGAATTCTATTATTCTAATCCCTAATAACAAACTTTCAAGACATCTGAACAAAGTAGTGAGGTTTTCATTGATATCTAAATTAGTTCTCAAATTTATTTTAATAAGCCAGCTACAAGGTAAAGTGGATAAGAATGAAAATAAGCAAAGAAAACTGAAGGAATAAAAAACCAAAAGTGGGTAAGAGAGATAAAGAAATAAATATAATTAAAAGGAGATGGAGTGTATTATCTCTTCTTAGAATAACAACATTTTAGAGATCATTTTCTCATGCCTTAGAGGAAAAAAGGTATGAAATGAAAGAGAATATCTTGTAACCTTATTATTATGAATTTTTTAAATTTAATCCAGGAAATGATACTATTAACATATCTTTTTTCTTGATGATAACGAACTTAAAAATATAGGTCAAATATGTAGTTTATTTTAACTACACTAGCAATAGGTAATCAAACTTCAAATACATATATTTGCTATGATGCATAAACATCTGTGTTATGGCTTTCAGAAGTCTGTAAATACCTATGATGTATTTTTAATAATTGTCAGTACATTTACAAACCGTAATTTAAAATGCTGTGGGTCTTTAGGTAAATCAAAGCATTTAATGATTCTGCAAGTAAATTTTTTTCAAAGTCTCATCTTCGCTGTAGGAATTAATATTGTTCTATTCAGTGTGCTCAAGGAGAGTGCTAGAATCTGATGCATAGCCACAATTTATGAGTATGTAATGTATCTTTATTACTTAATCAATCATATCTGGTAGTTATTCCTTTCGTTTGCCTACTTAATGGATTTAAAGTATGAGTGTGAGGTTCAGGCCAATAAGCCTCTTTTATGGTTTACAGCTTTAGTATCATTTTCATCACTGCAGTACATTAAAAACGAAAACGGATGAGCTTACATAAGTGATCACTCATCCGTGATGGCAAAGATTCACCAGCTTACTTCTCAGAGCTCCTTTGTGATTCTTCTCGAAGTGGATCATCTTCAGTTTACCTTTACTTGAGTTTCATCCTAGAGAAAGTTCAGTGGCCTAGCAATAAATTTTCAACTCACTTGCATTGATTCGATGCTCTCTTCATTTGAACAGCCTTTCAGCTATTTTATTTACATACAGTTTTTTTAGGGAACAGCACTGCTTTTCAAACCCAGCTGTACTGATCTGTATGGAGGATGCATATACTTCTGTAGATGTTCTTTATGGATGGAGAGCAGGATTTCACGGAGGCCTGCAACAAAGGATAATATACATGGCTGGGATGAAGTGAAGAGTGATAAGGGGACAAGAGGAATAGGGGGTGAGATATGTCTCAGCTTGTCAGTCTTTATTCCCAGAGGAAACTTTTGTGACAGGAAAAGATTGTAATGGCAGATTATGAGTCCCTGAGGATAAAGAAGATTTCTTTACAATGACTAGGAATTCATTGATAGCAACTTAAGGGAAAGGGTCAAAACAAAGGGATTTGGGGCTTGTGAAGAAGGGTAGCTTCCTGAAGTGGGTGACAGATGTGAGGAAGTGACACTCAGGAAGTGGTGAATAAAGGTGCCTGTGCTGTTGTTGTTGTTGTTATGTGCCGTTGAGTCACTCGCGACTCATAGTGACCCTGTGTACAACAGCCCTAACCCCTGCTCTATCCTGTGCCAATAGCACTGCCTCTGACACACCCATCACAATTACCCCAGTCACTGAATCAATCCACCTCATAGAGGGTCTTCCCCTCCTGCACTGTCCCTCCCCTCTGCCCAGCATGATGTCCCTCTTCAAGGACCTGTTCCTCCTTACAACATGTCCAAAGTATGTCAGACGAAGCCCCAGAATCCTTGCCTCCAGGGAGCAGCCTGGTTTAACCCTCTCCAGGATGAATCTGTTTGTTTTCTTGGCAGTCCATGGTACATTCAACCTTTAGAAATGACTTTTCTAGGCATTGCCTTAGACCCTGCTGGGGGTGTGCTCTCTAGCTCCTGTCAATACATGATTCTTCGTCGATCAGCTTCATCTACTCATCAACATCCATAGGGCAAACATAAGAGGAAGAGCTCGCTAGACTGTGGAGAGACCAGCAATGGATAACCTTACAGAGTCCTGGAATCAGAGCCAAAGTAAAACATTTTGCCTCTGGATGATTGAAAAAAGAGCTGATTTGCGACTGCTATGAGATGAGACTAGTTGGATGCTTGAGGAAACCAGAAACTTCTTGCATTTGTGTTACTGGACTGAACCTGGACTTTCATTGTGTGAAATCCTTTGCCTTCCCCTGTTCTGAACAACCGTTTACTCTACTAAAACCCCACAACTTTTGCAACGAATATCAGATGAAATCGAGAGATTGGTACAACCAAGTGGAATTGGAGGCTATGTCTGACCATGTGACTATTATTTTGGTGTTGTTGATGTTATTAATGGGGACAGTTCTCCTTTAAGTTATCCTTTAAGGTCTTTCTCTGACCCTCCATCTGTCCCAGCATTATTTGTTTTCCCAAGGACTGGCCCTTCTTGACAACATGCCTAAACTATGTGAGATAAAGATTCACCATCCTTGCCTCTAAAGAGTACCCTGGTTGTACTTCCTCAAAGACAGACATATTTATTTTTTTGGAAGTCCATAATATAATCAGTATTGTTGGCCAAAACCCACAATTCAAAGGCATTGATCGTCTTTGATAATCTTTATTTTTTGTGGTGTTGGTGAAAATTATTGGATGTCTTAGATATCTCAGGCACTGACAAAACAATGCACAAATTTGTCTTGAAGACTTTTGGAAACAAAAAATGTGAAACTTTGCTTCATCTACTCTGAGTGTTCTATAACATAGGCAAGACCTTAGAAATAGGACTGATTAATACTGATTAGCCTAAGCTGTTCACAATTAAATCTCAGTCTCTTCACTACACATCTTTGAAAATACTTAGTTTGGGAAATACGCAAAGATAATTTTCTAGCCAACTTAACCCTATTTTCACCCAAATAATGTAACCATTACACGCTTTTGGTAAGCTGCACCCCCAGCTCAAGGTATTTTCCTAAGGAGGAAATTTTCCCAAGGAGAATTTTTATAAAACACACAAAAAGCCTAGCGCAAAGTGCCAATAAAAAACAACTTCTTTGGAGAGCATAGTTAGAAAACAACAATAGCATGCCTAATGTGTATATATGTTTGTAAACTACTGTAAACTTTGTAATTGCACAAGTTCAAAAGTACCTCATTTAGTTAACACTGCAAGCTTTCAAGGTTGTCAGTTGGTACCCACCAGCTTCTCCGACCTCATAAAAATGAGGCCATCTGCCTCTCTAAAGATTGTTGTTGCTGCTGTTCTATGCTGTCCAGTTGGAATTAACTCATAGTTGACCCTCCGGTGAGTTTTCAGGGTCTGTAAATCACATGGGAGTAGATTGCCCATCTTTCTTTGGAGCAGCTGATGGATTCAAACAGTCTGACTTTGGGATGGCAACTCAACTCCTTACCTCTAGGCAACCAGAGCTCCCTATCTCTAACTATTTCATCCTTGAAAATCATATAGATCTACTCTGTCCTATAGTGTCACCATGAATTGGAATTGACTAGTAGACAATGGATTTAATGACTGACTAAACTAACACAAACTGTGCTATGATGTACTAAACTCACACGAAACTATGATGAAAAGTTTAGATTAATTCCATAATCTAGTGCAGCATAAGCTTTCTATACAATGCAAAAAAAAAAAAAAAAATAGAAGAAGATAAGAAGTGCTCTGTTAGCGGTAAACCTTGTCTGACCTGTGAAATCCCCAAACTGAGGATCTTTTAGGTGATACCAAAACAGAAATCTGGAAGAGGAACCCAGATCAGAGGTGCAATACAGCTAGGAGTGAGAGAGGAGAGGGTAGAAAGAAAATGAAGTGGCATTTCAGCCCAGATAGCAGCAAGAAGTTAGAGCAAAAGGCCTTCACGGAACTGAAGAAGTTTCAGTGTGATGACATTACAGATTAAAAGGAACCAGATCTACAACCAGAGCTCTTGAAAACTTCCACACCCCTGGAGGCCCTCAAGTAGATCCAATCTTAGTTCTATTCTTTCCTAAGACAGATGACAAAGTAGTATGGGTGGATCATTGTTGAAGGTGATACAAGATAGATTTTGGGGAATGGAAGAGAAAGAATTACTAGAATTACTAAATTATGCTTTCCCTGGAAATTGAAATTGATAGAACAGTCTTTCACACAGTGGCGGGCAAACAGCAATTTTTCAATGAGTAGTGAAAGGATTAATGATTGGCTTCTTTAATTGATTATACCAAAGAAAATCACAGAGTGGATGACCTAATTCCCTAACACTGTAACTATGATAATAACCATATTTATTATATCCTTAATTATCAATATTATAACTATCAATATTATAAATTAAATATAATTCTGAGAATGTTGTTGTTATATGCCGTCAAGTCACCAGCTACTCTTAGTGACCCTACGTACAACAGCCCTAAACCCTGGGCCAATCTCACTGTCTCTGACACAACTACCCCCATTTCCCCAGTCACTGAATCAATCCACCTCATTGAGGATCTCCCTCTCCTCCACTGACCCTCCATCTGCCCAAGCATGAGGTCCCTCTCCAAGGACTGGTCCCTCCTTGCAACATGTCCAAAGTATGTCAGATGAAGCTTCAGAACCCTTACTTCCAAGAAACAGCCTGGTTTCACCCTCTCCAGGATGAACCTCTTTGTTCTCTTAGCAGTCCATGGTGTATTCAATACTCTTCTCCAACACCACAGCTGAAAGACATCAATTCTCCTTCTATCATTCCTAGTCATTGTCCATCTCTCAGATACATAGCAAATGATTGCAAAGACTATGGCCTGTATCAGGCACACCTTAGTCTCCCAGGCTGACATCATGGCTCTTCAGTACTTTGGAGAAGTCTCTGATATAGGTTTTGCCTATCAAGTGTTCTGGGATTCCCATTTTTCTCAAAGTTAGCCACAGTTTGTTGTGATCCACACAGCCAAATGCCTTTGTATAATCAATGAAACACAGATGGACATTCCTCTGGTACTCCCTGCTTTCAGCCAAGATCCATCTAAGATTAGCTACAATATCCCTAGTACCACGGCCTCTTCTAAACCAAGCCTGCACTTCTGACAGTTCTCTGTTGATGGGCTGTTCCAGTTGTTCTTGGATAATCTTCAGCAGAATCTTGTTTGCATGCGATACTAATGATATTGTTCAATAATCTTGACACTCTGTCGGATCACCTTTCTTTGGAATGGGAACAAACATAGATCTCTTCCATTCAGTTGACCAGGTGGTTGTCCTCCAGATTTCTTCGCACAAATTATTTAATAAGGACATGTATTCTAAACTCTAAATTATTACTCTTCCACAATTGACAATGAAATACATTTGCATATTAGAAATTAACTATAATTTTTAAATTATCTTTTAGGTATATATCTTAAGTCTGCAAGTAAATTCTTTGTTTTTGAGGGAAAAATCTATATTTTTTAGAAAAATAAATCACAGTTTTAAGTTTCAAAATAAATAAAACAACAGGCATTCAGTAAGGATTACTTTTTTTTTTTAATTTCTTGCAATTCAGTTGGTCCCACCCCACCACCACCACTAGTTTACCTACAAAGTTTGTATGCATGACATTCACACCGGATCCCCCCAAGTCACCTCCCCTCCACTCATCAAACCATGTGACCCTTTGATTACCCACCCCACCCTCGCCCATCCCTACCTCTTTGATCTCCCCCTCTTCCCCTCTAAATCCTCATGTATGTTTTACTGCTTATGCACTTTTAGAATAATGGCCTTTTACGGTATTTGTCCTTATGGGTCTGAATTAATTTGCACAATACTCTCCAGCTCCTTCCAAGTTAGGTAGCAATTTATAAAACCCTTGATCCTATATGCTGCATAGTATTCCATCATGTGAATGTACTGCAAATTCTCAATCCATTCGATTGTGGTTGGACGTTTACGCTTTTTCCTCATTCTCACGACAGTGACTAATGCTGCTATGAACATTGGAGTACAAGTCTCCATTTGTGCCTCAGTTCTCTTTTTTTTTCCTTCTGGTGTATTCCAAGGAGTGGAATAACTGGGTCATATGGAATTTCTATGTTCAGCTTTCAGAGGAAATGTCAAACTGCCTTCCAGAGTGGCTGTGGCCTTTCACAATTTCATCAACAGTGTATAATAGTTCCTATTTCATCACGTCCTCTCTGACATTTATTACTTGCTGTCCTGTTAAACTTTGCTACTGCTACTAGAGTGAGACAGTCTATCATTATGGCTTTGATTTGCATCTCTCTTATTGCTAGTGATTTGGAATGTTTCTTCATGTGTCCGTGGTCCAAATATCTTCCTTCATAAAAATTCTTTCCAAGTCTTTTACTCATTTGGTAATTGTGTTTCTAGTCTTCACCCTGACCCCGGAAACCCTATAGGAGTCTGTAAACTTTTAAAATGAAACCCTTTCTGATATGGTATTGCCAAATATTTTTCTCCAGTCAGTAGATTTTCCTTGTACTCTACTGGAAGAAAGTTTTTGATGTGCACAGGATTTAATTTTTAGAATGCCCCATTCATTAATGTCATCCTTTCCAGATTGTTCATTTCTGGAGTATTACTTATTCTTTTAAGTATTATGTGGACTAATTGTTTAAAGATAAAAATGTAAAGAAAAAATTTTGAGTGCATTAACTTCAATAATATATAAATTAAAAAGAAATGTTAACAAAAATGTTTATTTTTTAAAAATTAGCTATACTTCTTGATTTCACTAATGTTCTTACTGGACTAACCCGAAAGCTATGATTCCTTGGATTTTTAAATTTACCTAAAAGAGGAGGCAGTACTATTCTTCGTCATTTTCTCCCATATACAGCTAAGCTTCTTGGTAGCAAGAATTACTTCATAAATTATAAACAAAAATTCTAACACAGAATTTATTACACTTTGTCTCTACTTAGTAATTCAAAAGCTGGATTTCAGTGTCAAAGAAACAGTAACAAAAGGCAAAAAGAGAGGGAAAAAAGGGTTTCACCCTTAGGAATAAATAAACCTCTCTATCATTTTACTAAATTATATATTTTAATACTTAATTTTATTAAATCTTGAAGCTAGAAACCAGTTGATCTGGTGGTCACATTAATAAAGTCAGCAAGCATCATTGGGAATGAAATGTTAGAGTGGCTGGGAAATACACTGTTGGTTTGTCTGATGTTAAATGCAAATTAAATATGTTTGCATTTTTATGAATGTATCTTATCATCTTTCATATCCCTCTTAGGCAGCTGAGGTCGTCTTCTGTTAATGAGGTCAGAGAGAAATTAATGTCTATTGACATTATGCACTACACATCTGAAACAGAGTCACTGATAACTACAGGAATTGTGGCTTTAGGGAAAAGTTAACGCAATAATATACTGGGCTATTGCTCTACTAACCCAAGGATATTCTACTGTACAGAAGAAAAGTGTCATTATTATTTAAAAATTATTTGCTCTCTGGAATTGCATTATTTTAA
The DNA here is from genome assembly GCF_000299155.1 of Elephantulus edwardii. Taxonomy (NCBI): domain Eukaryota; kingdom Metazoa; phylum Chordata; class Mammalia; order Macroscelidea; family Macroscelididae; genus Elephantulus; species Elephantulus edwardii. Next base: position 6,559,418 of record NW_006399853.1, read on the forward strand.
AAAACGATTTCTTTTTCTAGATCTTATAGTGATAAAATTTTTGAAAGATATTCTTTTTAAAAAAATATATATGTTATTATAAGTTGGCAAACTCATCTCTTCTCCATGACAGCAGATAAAGAAGTTGTAACCATGGCAACAATAATAGGCCAGAGAGATTAGGGCTGGACTGGAGATTAGACCTCCACTAGCAAAGAAAAGAAGTCTTGATTGGTTCCTTATTGAAACCTTAGATGAAGACTAGTTACTTTTGAAAGAAAGCATGGAGGATTAGTAAGAACAATATTAATTCTCTTATAAAGCCATTCCTTTGTTAAAAATGTGTCTTGTCCTTTGCATATAACAGCTGTATAAATTGAAGAAGAAAGTGTGAATAATTCTATTCTGCACTTTATCTGTGTCATCTAAGAGTTGACCAGCTGAGGGGGGAGGCACTCTGAAAGCCTGGAGGGAGACCATCTGGGTACAGATTCCCAATGATTTCTTTCTTGTCATCTCTGAGTGGGTGGGAAATGGACTCATTATTGCTTATGATCATATCATATAAAAGGTGTCCCTGAGGGAAAGACGTTTGTTTCTTTTCTTTCCTATTTCCTTTCTACTCTCTTTCTTCTTCTTAGTTAATGGTACATTCTCATATTTAAGATGGAAATTTGCATAGTAAATTGTCTTCTAATTGAAGAACTTCTACACAAATTGTTAAGTGATGTTGGTTATATTTTTCAAAATGCATACCATCATCATGTATTCCATACTGATTGCACCATTTCAATACTCTCGCTTCCATGTTCTTTATATTTTCATCTTTACATTAGAGTGATTTTTGAACACATGCTTTCCTGTAGATGAATTTGAAAGGGTTTCTTTACTCAATTGTGGTAGTCTTTTTTGAGCCCATCTGATATTTAGGTAAATATATCACCTTGTGGAATAATTTCATTTTTCAGCTATAAAGAGCACGAAAGAGCATCATGTTATTGGTGTCACAGTCAAGTTGGAACCCACTTATAGTGGACCCTCTGCAGAGCAGCTGGTGGATTTGAACAGTGTGCCTTTAAGATTGCAGCTCAGCTTCTTACCACTAGGCCAACAGAGAATGGGAATGTATGTTCTAGGAAATTCTTAAGTCTTAGCTGATCCAATACATGGAGATTGTGTAACAATTTGTATTGTGTTTTGCTAGTTAAGAATTTGAATTTTGTTTTAAGTTTTTCCTGCCTATCAGAATCAATCTGTCATGGTCCTGATCAGGCAGTTGGTTGGTAAGTAGCTGGGTATTACTTAGTTCTTTGGTTTTCAGAGTAGATGAAGCTGTGGTTTGTGTATACTGTCAGTCCTATAGACTACCTTCTTTGAGTCTGTCTTTTTTTTTTCTGATGGAGAATAAAAGTTAACCCTAGCTGTGATTTAGATAGCCACTAACAAGTTTTTAAGACTTCAGACATGATATGTGGAATATGTTGTTGTTCTTAGGTGCCGTCGAGTCGTAGATGACTCATAGCGACCCTATGAACAAAAGGCCTGAGCACTGTTCATAGAGTTTCCGGAGGCAAGCCATTTCGGAAGTGGATGCCACGCCTACTTCCAAGCTTGGTTTAATCAGGAAGCTCCAGCAAACACTGTCCACCATGGGTAACCATAACCACACTTGGCACATCAGTGTCATAGTGTTTAGCACCAGAGCAACCACGAGTTACCTCTGTACAGCAATGCACAGACCAGTGCTATACCACCTAGAAGAATGTTTGACAAAAAACAACATGACCCAGGCTTGAGGGCCGCAGATTAAAATCACCCACCTTGGGCTTGGTAGCATTGTTATTGTTGTTAGGTGTCTCGTGTCGTAGAAAACTCATAGTGACCTATGAACGAAAGGAATATACAGTGTGAATTATATTATGAAAATTGACTTTGTTGTCAATTGTACAGTAAGACTTTAGTCCCAAGCTTTCAAATCCAGAAAATGAGCCCTCACAAGGTACTTAGTTTTGTCTAAAAACTATCTGTCCTCTTGTTCTTTCGAATGTATACGTTTTAGCTTAGAAATTCTGAAGAGTTTTATTCTCCTTTGACTCCCATTGTCCCTATCTGTAGAAGTTTCCCCTACAGTTATCATTCCATGAGGAACTCAATTTTTACATACTTCCTCTCTTTCCATCCTTTTTCTCAACCCCTGCCTCTATGAATTATTCTCTGAAACCAGTTCCCAAATGAAGTGTCTGGCCTTAAATGCTTTTTGGGGGTTTTGTTTATAGGAAACCCAAGTCAAGAGAAATGTTTAGCAGGAGAATAAAGAAGAAAAGGAGTTAATAAGATGGTTCAAGTTTACCTTGAGATGAAAAAGCTGAAGTCTGATATAACTAATCAGATACATACTCAGCATTGTTGTTGAGATAAACTACACACAATTCCACAGTCCTTACATATACAAGTCAGTGACATTGATTGTATATTTGAGTTGTGCAGCATTGCTCATGTTCCTTTTCTGATTGTTTCCTTATCCATTAACATAAAGTCACTGTAACCTTAGTTTCCTATCTAATCTTTCAAAATTTTAGGATTACTAGTAAAATGTGTACCAAAGTCCAAAGGTACAAGGGGGGAGAAGAGGGGTTGGTGAGGCTTGGGATGGGGGGGTAATCTGAAGGTCAGAGAGTTTGGTGGGCAAGACAAGGAGTGAAGGAATTAGATAGGAAAGATCCAGTGGGGACCGGAAAAGTTGGTTTAACAGTGTGCATGGATCAATGGTGATTAGTCTTATAAAACACAGTGTATGGGTATGATAATGTGAATCACTGTAAATGAAGGATTGCATGAAACACAATGTATATAAATGAAATGCAATGCATATGATTTTAATATGTACACAAATGTAACACTTAAAAAAGACCTTCCTTTCCAAACACTATTAAATGTAGGGAAACAGTTACTTATATTTACTATCTAGAAATCTCTGTCAAAATGAATGATTATTTTTTAGACTTGGAGACATGGATATATATGAAGAAAATAATAGTATTCAGAAAAGAGGAACTATAAATTAATTCCCTCTCTTTCCACATGCGTGTGTACATGTGAGTAATGCAAACACATGTACACATTCACTCATACAAACCATCAACATACACCCCACATAGAGTATATTTGGTAGAAATTTTCCAAAATATGTTATACATATGCCAAATGTTTGAAAACTCAAACGATATACTTTTTTTAATAATCCCATACAAAACCTAGAAATAACAGCCATTGAAGTCTGCTATAATACAAATACTCCACAAACTTGACATAAACACATATTTTTAGGTCTTATAGGACTCTTTTTTCTCTCATCGTCTTATAGGTAATTTGTAAGAACTGTTTCTACTTTTTGATAGTGTCAATCAACTTTTAGAATATTGCTTTTACCTTTCTCTGGTCTTAGAAAACATACAAACAAGGTACTTCAAATGATATCTAAAACAGTGAACAGATGTTAGTGGAACTAAGTTTTATATCCATTACTTGATAACCTAAGGCATTTTTGATCTACATAAGTTCATGGTTTTGTTTAAAATATTTGGAATTTTGTAAAGACTTCCTAATTAGGGTTTCATGGAGCTCTGGTGACTTACTGGGTATGTTGCCAACTCAAAGGTGGATAATTTGAATAATAAGATGGGAAATCTCTGCACTTATGAATGATCATTTTTGAAACTCTACTGGAGGGCCAGATAGGATTTGGTTCTGACTTAACGACAATGTAAGTGGGTGAGTTACAGTTTTATTAAACTCGTGTCAATTTATATACATGTGCTTCAGTTACAACTTTCTATGATGAAACATCCACAGTGACTGGTGCACTGGGTTTGAGTATGTCAGAGAGAGCGAGAACAGAACAGCGTTCAGTTATGTCGTTCATAGGGTCACTTTGAGTCATACTCAATAGCACCTAACAACAACAATATGAAACAAATTTGTCTAGCCATGAGTTCAATATTTGAAGGTATTAAATTAGGGGAGTAGAATTATAATATAATCTCTTTTTCTTTCTTAGAAATCAGAATATCTCACTGTTTATTAAACTTCTAGGATGATAGTTTTCTACCACAAAAAGAAAACTTAGGTAAACTTCTATTCATTATAATTTTTTGTGATCATTTCCAGGAATTTAAAGAGCTATCTTTGGTTAAGTGTTCATTCTACACTTGAGTACATATTTAAAATATTAAAATTTATTATTTGTATTATAATTCCTTTACTTCAAATGTAAATGTATGCATTTCTGTATCAGCAATTCATTCATTCACTTGTTTAACACCTGCTCAATTCTTGAAAGGATTCAAGAAAGTATTTTATTACTAAATTCATTACTAGATAATTTTGTCCTTCTTTTACATGATCAAAATACCTCTTTTTCATGACATTCCTATTACTGATTTAAAGTCACGAAACACATACTTCTTTTGTAATATGGAGCCATGTTATCCAACTTCGGGAAAAAAAAGGTCTTCCTGGAATTCATATGTTTGTTAAAAACCTACATTTACCCAATTTCTCTCCCTGTTTTCTGCCTAAACAAAACATTTTTCTTGTTGGCATGAATCCCAAAAGTAATAAAAACTGCACAAATAGAATTTATATATTATATGTAATGGAATCACATATGTTATTGATTAGCTACTCTTTTAAGCATTGAAGAAATTTGATTATCTATGGTAGTTCCATTACTTCTGACTATCTAGTTTTACTCCTGTTTGGAATGGCAGATTTTTTTTTATTATTCTATTAACTGTTTGCTTTCCCCTGGATTTTGTCTTTCTCTAGACCCCATGTGAAATGCCACATGGCGATGTTTACTGTTGAGTTATCTCAGCCTTCCTCCATAGTTCCCACCAATGGCGCAAGCCCTTGACATCCTTGTCTCTTTCTCTCTAGCTATCCCAAGCTCCAATGTCCTTCCTTCTGCTCCCAGAGATGTCGTCCCTGTCTTGGTTTCCAGTCGGTTTGTCCGTCTCAGCTGGCGCCCACCTGCCGAAGCAAAAGGGAACATTCAAACCTTCACAGTATTTTTCTCCAGAGAAGGTGACAACAGGTGAGTTCTACTAAATAAATTTAAGTTATTCTGTTGTTTCTTTAAATGCACACAGTAAAGCAATGGCTGAGAGAGATTGTGGGCAAGAAGTCAGGATGCCTTGTGACATCTATATTATAAACTCTTTGCTAAATATTGAGACAGTATTCAATATCTCTCCATTGTTGTTGTGTACCATCAAGTAGGAACTGACTCATAGCTGACTTTCCGGTGGGTTTTCAGAGGCAGTTAGTTGTACATGAGGAGATTGTCCATCCTTCTCCCTTGAGTAGCTGGTTGATTTGAACTGCATGCCTTCTGAATTGCCGCACAGCTTCTTACCACTAGGCCACCAGAGCTCCCTTACCATTCCATTTTGTTTGACAAAATCTTTTACAGAGGCAAGTTAAGCTGCTTAAGATTTTCTTGAAAATAAGAAAGAACATAAATGTAGATATAGACTTTTTAAATGTCCCTGGTTTCCTAAATGGTAACTAGAGAAAGTAATATTGATAAAACAAAGGATAAAAAAACTAATGTGTATAGAGTTTTGTATTATTCATCAGTTAGCTTATGATGATTTTTGTTCATAGTGGTTTTCTTGTTTATATATTTGCTTAAATGTTAAGTATAGTTCCTTACTATTTATTTGGAAAGATTTTTGCAGCCAAGATTTAATGAGTATTTTTCCTGTGAGAATTTGCTTTACCAAAATGAGACTACATTAACTATATGAAACAATTTCTTTTTGCTCAGGTTTGTTTGGGAAACAAAGCTCTAATTGGGGTATTTTATTGAATATATTTCACCACTACAAGAACATTAGGTTTGAACATTAATGACCAAAAAGACTATATGAGTTGTGGGGAAAAGGGGAAGAATGAAAATTACTGGATAACAGAGTTTAGTGGGCAGATTAGGGGAAAGGAGTAAAGGAATAGGAAAAATTCAATGGGGATTTGAAATAACAGTGTGATAATAGACACAGATCAATGGCAATTAATTATATAAAATGCAATGTGTATGAATGATTGTATGAAACATAGTATAAATAAAAGATTGTATAAAACACAGTCTATATGAATCAAAATAAAAAGGTATTTGCTATGAATACATCATTGAATTTATCTAATAAAAAATCCTACACAGAGAAAATAAAGGTGATTAAAAACACAGGAGTGAAAGAAAAGATTACTATAGATGACAGAAGGAGCAAAATAACTTGCCCTTGAATATTAAAAAAAAAAAGACAATAAAAAAATATACCTGCTAGCATTTGGTGGCCTAATGGGCCCAAGATAAGAGGTGGAAATGCACCTGCTGTTTCTTGCAGAAAAGATGATCCCTCTCCTCCTGTGTAATTTACAGCCTTTGAAAACCCCAGCTAAATCAAGTAGAAGAAATGATGAAAAAATGAGAAAAAAATTTCAGAGTGGCTTGAGAAGTCAAGTGTTATAAAGAAACATGCATTTACCTAGAGATGGAAAACAAAAAGGGGAAAAAAAAACAACTTAGGGATATTTTTCAAGATAAAAGAGCTGAAGAAAAAAGTGTCTCGTCTCAGGATACAATATTCAAGATTTTGCAAATATTGACTTATTTATGAAGCTACAAAAGAAGATGGAAAAACTACTCACAATTATTAAAGCAAGAGTAATTGACATTTAAAATTTTCAGGGAATATATGACCAGGAGTTAGTAGTGTTAAAAGATGTTTCAGTAAGTGGATGCAATGCTGGAAGTGTTGACTTACCAGTGCCAAGAATTTTGGAAGGCCGACTGTCCAGAGGAGATCTATATTGTGACCTAAAATGACCTATGCGAATGAAGAAAAGATTGTAGTTTACAGGATTTTTTCTTTTACTTGAATTCAAAATCAATGTCCTTGGAAGCAGCAGTCAAGAGTCAAAGGATGTATTGCTTTGGCCAATTATGCTCCAAGAGGCCTCTTTAAAGTGCTAAGAAATATAGTATACCAAACTCAGTTATATCATATGCATAGGAATGTCTATTGCTGTTAGGTGCCCTTGAATAATTTCACAGAACTCATAAATGATGGATCTGAATCTTGGGCTATTCTCTGCCATCCCCATCAACTCTGACCTTCTTGAGCTTATTAACAATAAGTTAATTGCCTTTTGTTTGACAAAATCATTTACAGAGGCAAGTTAAGTTGTTTAAGATTTCCTTGGAAATAAGAAAGAATGTAAATGTAGATACAGACTTTTTAAATGTCCCTGATTTCCTAAATGGTAACTAGAGAAAATAATTAGTCTGTATATTGATAAAACAAAGGATAAAAGAACTAATGTGTAGAATGTTGTTACTGTATCAGTCCGTCATGATGAAGGGTGTCCTGCTCTTTGCTGACCCTCCACCTTTCAAATTTGATGTCTTTCTCCAAAGACTGTCCCCTCCTAACAACATCCTCAAAATCTGTGAGACGAAGCTTCACCATCCTCAGCTTCAAGGCACACCCTGACTCCACTCTCTCCATGACATATTTGTTCTCTAGACAGTCTGTGGGATACTCTTCACCAACACCACAACTCAAAGGCATACAAATAAAACAAAAATAATTAATTATGGTGTTAGTGAAGTATATAAAATATACCATGTACCACAAAAAAGTCCATTAAGAATTATATACCAAGAAAGTATATTCACCAATTCTCTCTTCTAGCCAAATTTTTTATCCAAGAAAATGTTCTCTTCTAGATATGTTACTGTTGTTGTTGTTATGTGCCATCGAGTCCCTTGTGACTCATAGTGACCCTATGTACAACAGCCCTAAACAATGTTCTATCCTGTGCCACTTGCACTGCCTCTGACACACCCATCCCGCTTACCCCAGTCACTGAATCAATTCATCTCATAGAGGTTCTTCCGCTTCTGAGCTGTCCCTCCACCCTCCCAAGCATGATGTCCCTCCCCAAGGACCTGTCCCTCCTGACAACATGTCCAAAGTATGTCAGACGAAGCCTCAGAATCCTTGCCTCCAAGGAGCAGTCTGGTTTAACCCTCTCAAGGATGAATCTGTTTTTTTTTCTTGGCAGTCCATGGTACATTCAATATTCTTCTGCAGCACCACAGCTCAAAGACATCAATTCTCCTTCTATCTTCCTTAGTCATTGTCCAACTCTCTGATGAATAACAAGTAATTCCAAAGACCACAGCCTGTATCAGACGCACCTTAGTCTCCAGAGTAAGACCATTGCTCTTCAGTACCCTGGAGAGGTCCCTAACAGCAGACTTACCCATCGCAATATGTTTTTTTTATTTCCTGGCTACTGGTGCCAAGAGTGTTGACCGTGGAGCCAAGCAGACTAAAGTTGTTAATAATCCAAATCTCTTTAAGATATACTGACTGTATATATGGCTCTTTAATATGTCATCATAGCGCATATTTTTTTCTGCAAATTTTATATCTTATTTTCTGCTCCTGTGAATTTTTTTCATCCTTATCATTCTTATATCAACTTTCTGAGACATTTCTCAGCCACTGGGAATAGAAACTGTTATAGGCTATATAGGCGGAGGGGGAATGAGAAGAGAGTAAGAGCAGGTACAGTAAGAAGTCCCCCCCGGGGCCAGTTGTTCACAGGTCTGTAACCACACTTACCTGACTCCCATCAGTCCCTCTTCTGGTGAGTATTGGTTTGTTGTTACCATTGTTGTTGATTGCCTTCAAGTTGAGCACGACTCGTGGCGACCCTATGAACAAAAGGCCTGAAGCCCCTCTATAACTATCAACATTTATTAAAGTTCAGAGAGTTTCTGGAGGCATGTTGTTTAGTAAGTGGATGCCACTCCTGCTTCCAAACCCATCATAGTATATTATTGTTGTTATGGTTTAGTGACTAGTATTCCAGTCTTCTGTAGTATGAATAGAAAACCTGAAGTTGTTGTTCTAGACATCTGTCTAAAAATGTGAATGTCCTAAAAAGTTAGCAATTTTAAGAACTCTTCAAGATGCAAAAGGGACGATATAGATCGGGTTTGCCAGAGAGATATTCCACATGCTGCAGTGTGCTAATCTCGCAACACAATGTCATCTCTTTCATGCTGAGACTCAAATGCCTTCCTTTGTCCTTTCTCACAGCAGTTAAAGTATGTCATTATAAAAAGTATAGTCTCTTTTATAATTTGATCTGCCATTAAAAAGAAAAAAAGAAGAAACAGAGACATACACAGACAGTCTGCCTTCTATTCACCAATGTCATTCATTTTCATGGAGAAGTCTACCTTGATTTTCCTCTTCTCACTACAACTCTTTGACTCTGTGAACTTATGATAAAACTCATAAACATGTTGAATCCCAGTGCCTGCAGTTTTGGAAATTGAAGATAAAGATTCTTGTCCTATTCTCTTCATGTACTACAATGATTTTTTTAGATACCTTGAATTCAACCTGTCCAAAATTGTAGTCATTGTTTTCCCCTTATATATATTTCCCCTTTTCTTTTGTTGTTTTATGTTAGTATCTTCCGTTTTATTGATCAGACAAATCCCACAGAAGATTCTCCTCCTCCCTGCCTCTCTGTCTGTCATACATTAGTCATCACATCCTGTCAAGTCCGCCTCACACACAGCTCAGCCAGGCTCTCCTCATCCTCCTGTTCTCATCAGAACTTACCTGATTTCTGGCAAAAACTTGCCACCTTCCAGTCCATACTCCTCACTGTCTTTAGTTATCTTTTTGAAATATTGTCTGTATGGATCACTCACTACTCCATAGCTAAAAAAAAAAAAAAAACCCAAACAAACAAACAAACAAAAAAAAGTGAATGTTCTAAGACTAAAACATAACAGATTCCAAACGATTTTGAATGAAAATCTATCCTCAATTATCTGTAGGTACAGGTATGACTCCTGTAAATTATAATGCTTAATGTGTGTTGTTGTTGGTATGTGGCCTGCGACTTATAGAAACCCTGTGTACAATGGCTTGGAAGCCTGCCCTGTTCTGAGCCAGTCTCACTGACTCCAACACACCTATTCCCGCTGCCCCAGATACTGTATCAGTCCATCTAACCAGAGGTCGTCCTCTCCTGGGCTGTCCCTCCATCCTTCCAAGCATGATATTCTTCTCTAAGGACCAGTTTCTCCTGGCCACATACCCAAAGTATGTGAGATGGATCTTAAAAATGCTAGCCTTCAAGAAGAAATTTGATTTCACCCTGCTCATGGCAAACCTATTTATTTTCTTGGTGGTCCATGGTGTGTTCAAGACCCTTCTTCAGCTCCACACTCAAAGACATCAATTCTAGCCAAATTCAAATAAGTGACACTACTAGTTATCAATTATGTGATTTTGTGTGTTTATTCACCTACAAATTAAGGATAAAACACTTCTTTTACTAGAATGGACAAAGAGAGGATAAATTCTCTCTGCCTCATTCAAGCCTTCCCAGTGGGATTTAAGGCCCCACCCATTCTTGTTATTTAACTCTCCAAGTTCTTTACTTAGTATTCATCTATTTAATCCTCCTCTTCAGTCTTAATGACTATTTCCAAATTACAGTAGGAATATACTCCTTTAAGCGGTTTACACTTGCTCTTCAGTCTTTCTAGACCTCTCTTTCCCTTAGAAGTCTATATGGATTATTCTTTAATTTCCACTCAATCTTTGCTAAAGTATCACTTTTTCAGTGAAGACCTCACCTGACCTTTACAATTTCCTTTGTTTTGCTGTTCTTACTTTTCTCCATGGCATCCTTTGTTCATGCAAAGATTTAATTCCAAAAGTTGAAGGTTTATGTCCATCCAGATGTGCATCAGAGGGAAGGCTGGCCATTTAAAACTGCATGTAGCACAATCCTGACTCGACTCATGGTTGATGAAAAACAATTGTATTCTTATTACAGCATATCATTGCTTTTATCACCTAATATCTTGTCCTTTATTTGGTTAAGCATACTTGTAGTTTTTTCTCTGATGAGCAACACATGATTTTTCTTTATAATCCTAAGCTCAAATGCCTCATTGTTGTTCTTATGCACCATTGAGTCAGAACCAACTGATAGCTGGACCTCTGGCAGGTTTTCGGAGGTAAATAATCACAGAGGAAGAGATTGCCCATATTTCTTCTGTGGAGCAGCTAGTGGATTCGAACCTGATGCCACCAGAATTGTACCACAGCTTCTTGTCACTAGGCCACTAGTATATATTTACTTGAATGGGTTGATTTGTTAAAGGTGACAGAGACCTGTTGTAGAAGATGGATTTTTCTTTAATGAAACTCATTGTATTACTGAAGATTACATGCTATGTATCTGAGAATTGGACAGTGAATAGGGATGATAGAAAGAGAATTGATGCCTTTGAGCTGTGGTGCTGGAGAAGAGTGTTGAATATACCATGGACTTCTAGGAGAACAAACAGGTTTGCCCTGGAGAGGGTGAAGGTGGAATGCTCCTCGGAGTCAAGGATTCTGAAGCTGCGTCTGACATACTTTGGACATGTTGCAAGGAGGGACTGGTCCTTGGAGAGGGACATCATGTTTGGGAGAGTGGAGGGAAGGGCAAAGGAGTGGAAGACCCTCAATAAGATGGATCAATTCTGTCATTGGGGTGGTGGGAATGAGTGTGTTGGAGATGGCGAGGTTAGCACAGCATAGAGCAGCATTTAGGGCTCTTGTACATAGGGTCACTATGAGTTGCAAGTGACTTGATGGCACATAACAACAACAACATTACTTAAGATGGATAAATTGATTCCAATTTAAGAAAATACCCCACAACTTTTTAACTGAAAGAAAACAAAGTTGGTACTGAAATTCTACTTAAATGTCCCCTTTCATGTTGTGTGTTCTTGCTCTCAAGTGGAACAAATCTGTGCCATGTGTCTCTAAGTGATTAGCTGGGCTGCTTGTTTAACTCCTGCAGATTTATTTAGCTCTTTACACAATAGCTTTGTGAAAGGTGGTGGCTCTAACAGTTGCCTCAGATCAGCAACAACTTCATGGGAAATTAGTCTAACTCACATGACGATTACTGCTCTCTGACAGCTTACAGTGTCAAAGATGCAAGTGTCATATTTAACCTTTTTTATACAACTCCTCAAGATGCTTTCATTTCTAAATCAGAGTGGTATAAATTTCAGCACCTGAAGCTAAAATTCAAAATAAAGCAATTGCTTCACAGATAACTAGCTATGATACCTTAACATTGTTAGAACTCAAAAGGCTCCTCAAATCATAGTCCAATTTCATACTCTTCAAACATTTGGAAACGAATACCTAATTCTCTGTTGAGTTAGGATCAATAGTATTTGTCTGGCAATTATTGTTTAATAAAAGAGATCTAGTGGTGGCACGGTGGTAAGGAGTTGTGCTGCCCAGCCAAACATACATAGTTGAAATCACCAGTTTTCTATAGGAGAAAGTTGAGTCATACTCTATGAAGAAGAATGTGGCATCAGGATCAGAGGAAGAGTAAACAACCTATGTTATGCAGGTGACACAACCTTGCTTGCTGAAAGTAAGGACGATTTGAAGCACTTGTTGCAGAAGATCAAAGAATATATCCTTCGACATGGAGTGCATCTCAACGTCAAGAGAACAAAAATTCTCACCATTGGACTTACAGATAACATCATGATATATGGAGAAATTGAAACTGTCAACAAATTCATTTTACTTGGATCCACAATCAACATAGTGTGCTACCAGCAGCCAGCAGTCACGGAATGTTTTGCATTGGTAAAGTCTGAAATTAGGGACATCTTCATATTATTGAGAAGTAATGATGTCAGTTTGAAGACTAAGGTGTTCCTGATTCATACCATGGCCTTCAATCACTTCCTAATGCACCTGAGAGCTGAACAATGAGTAAGGATGACAGAAGAATTGATGCCTTTGGGGCTGTAATGCTGCCAAAAGAACTAACAGATATATTTTGGGGATAGTGTAGCTGATGGTACTGCTTCACCTCAGGTACAATGGACGTGTTTTAAGGAGGGGCTATTCATTAGAGAAGGGCATTATCCTTGGATAGGTTGAAGGTTAGCAGAAGAGAGGAAGACCCTCAACCAGATGGATTGAGACAATGACTGCTGAAAAGGGTTTATGTATGTTTGAGATGAAGAGGATGGCACAGGCCAGGACTTGCTTTAGATCTGCTACCCAAGGGTTGCTATGAGCCATCCTTGACTCCACAACACCTAACAACATACTATTCCTACTGTTCAATAGTCTGTAATTAATTAGGTAGTGTGATCCAGTACACTCTAAAGAGTACGTAGCTATGGAATTGAACTACCTGGATTTGAACCCTGACTCACACATTTTAAGCTATATGACCTTGAGTTAATTACTCACTCACTGATTGCTCAGTTCTAGCATAGGGGATGGTGAGTGGTGTGTGTGCTGTTGTATTACTTGCCCCCAAGTCAGTACTTGTTCGTGGTGACTCCAGGAGCAATCAAATGAAACACTGTCATATCTTGCATCTTCTTCACAGTAGTTGTCATGCATGAGCCCATTATTGTAACAATTTCAGTCTTATTATCTCCTTTTCATGCTGTCCTTCTGCAGTGACTTGTTCCTTTTGATAACATGTCCAAAGTAGATTGGATAAAGTCTCTTTGTCCTCCCCTTTAAAGGGCATTCTGACTATACTTTCTTTAAAACAGTGCTGTTTGTTCTGGTTGTTCATGACACAGTCAGTAGATGGCAATACCTCATTAATGAGGTTGTGGTGCATATTAAGAGACTTCATATGAGATGCTTAATACAAACAAAAAGATGTTCCTTTATGCCTGGAGCACAGAGCACACTCAGTTCCTCATAGCTTATACCATGTGTAAAACATTGTTCTGTTTAAAAACTACAGTAGATTTGTAGCTTCACATCCATGGCATAGTTGTTTCCTGAGTAGACAATATTGCTTTAACAATCATTCGCTGTTTTATCCTGTATCTGAGGTAGATCTCAACATCTCTGTTTTACAGGTAAGGATTCTTTGCTCTGTACAGAAACAATGAAAACAAACCAAACAATAAAAAGTGTCCAAGAAGCTACATACCCAATTAATGTTAGAACCAGGACTTTAATGTGAGGGTTGAAATCCAGTGATTTCACTGGAGTCTCATACAAAGCAAAAGTTATGTTCTGAAATAGGTGCATATAAAATACTGTGAGAGGTCAGGTAAGAGAATTAGAATGCTTTTGTGAGCATCATTCAATTTAATCCTCATAATAACTCTGGGAGATAGGCAGATAAGACATCAGTATTTTCATTTTGCAATCCAAGCAAAGAAGGTTTCAAGATACCCCTGACTTGCTCAAGGTCACGCACCTATTTTGTGCCAGAACAAAGCCTGAGCTGAGTTTCCCAGCTTGCAGCACCACGTGGTTTATGACACCTCAGAGAACCTCAACTTGCTTCTTGGGATTAAAGACTAGATTTCTGTGATTGGTAGGGGGCATGCATTTTAGAATTCACTGGGCATTGCGCTGCAGACATATTGTTTACATATTCTTTCCCTGCTCTTCAGAGGAGAGGACAATGCCGAAAATGAAGCTACCCATGAAGGTAGTGTATTGTGATGGAAAGACAAGACTGGAATCCAAAGCATTGTGTTTGACCCTAGCTTAAAATTTAACAAAAATATTCCTTCTCTATATAAAAGTCCTGCTCTGTTTCTTTGTAAAAGACAAAACTCTGGCCTTTCTACCTCAGAAACCAGTTAGTAGGTAACAGTGATTTCAGTTGTAATGGATTTGAAACAGTTTGAGAAATAAAATATGCCCTCTATAAATGGCATACATAAATCATCAACCTATTTAGCTCTGGCGGCTTAGTGGCAAGAAGCTGCCCTGCAATCCCAAAGGCATGCTGTTCAAATCCATTGGCTGCTCCAAAGGAGATGGATGGACAGTCTCCTACTGTGTGATTAACTGCCTCACAACAACAGCAGCAACAACATTATTTATATATTGAACAAATGTTTACCATAGATCAACTATATATCAGGAACTGTGAGAAAAGTCAAGAATGCAAAATCTCTGTGTCTGGCCGATTAACAATCCAGGGAGGATAACCTCACTGGTAAATATATAACCGTATGTCAAGTTAATCTCTTTAATAGTATGCTTCAATAAGGGGATTTAAGAAAGGAGTGAAAGGCGTCTATGCCATGATCAAATTAGCATTTTTAAAAGATTACTATGCGTGAAGAGTGAACATTTTAAGAGAGATTAACCAGATGGGTGTCCACAAGATATTAACAAAGGTTTTCTAGAACCGTAGGCAGGAGATGATGGTGGCTCAAATGAAGATTGTGTCACTGGGAACGGTGCAATGCAGATAGATTAGAGAGATATTTATGGGTGGCACAGACATGAGTGGCGGTAGGGAAGAAGCACATTACTAAAGTAAGTTCCTAGGTTTCCAAGTCATTTAAATGGTTGGATAATGTTACCTTGCACTGAGATTTGGGTTATAGAAAAATTCAAGTATTTCTGAATGGAGATTACAAACTCTATTTCAGCCATGTTGTTTGTTATTTACCTTTAACATTTTCAATTGTACTGTGAACCTCAATATTCAAGATGGAAATTTAGAGCTTGTAAAAATATAGACAAGAGATTTCTAATGAGAATTTCTCAGCATACAGATGATAAGTTTACTGTGAATAGAGAAGAGTTAATTGACTCACCATAACAAGAGAAAATGAAAAGACACAGAACTGAGTTGTACTATTACAGAAGGTATGGCTATAAAAAGTAAAGAAAATAAAGGTATTTAAAACCAGCTCCATACCACAAATTAGCTTTTTATTTTATTTTACAATAGATGTGTATAAACAATTTCTTGGTTTCTTGGGTTGGCATGTTGAAAAGATTACACACACACATAGAATTCACTACCTGTTCCAAGGACTTTGCTTTTTAGAAGTTCAAGAAACAAACCAAACAGACAAACAAACAAGACAAACCACAATAGAATTTCCAACAAAATATACGGGAAAGAATCTGACAAGAAAAATGAGCTCTATTCTCCCTTTTGTGTATCTGGTTATGAATCATCTCTGGACTTGTATTAGTTTCCACTTTGTGTATCTGGTTATGAATCATCTCTGGACTTCCTTTCCTGTTAAGACAGCATTGATTCCAAAGTGCTCTGGAGCAACAAGGAGGTGACATTTCTGTTGTCGTTGTGTCTACGTAAAGCCATTCTCGAAAACACCCTATTTAAAAAAAAAACAACAAACACCATATTACAGTTTAAAATTTTTTCTTCTTGTTGAATCATCCTTGTCATCATTAGAAAAATAAAAATTTACACAGACATGTATGGTTAAAAGCAGAATTATATCCCCTTTTATTTTGGTCATATAATTTTGTGGATAGAAAATATGTTTAAAAACTTTCAATTAGCAGCATTATCTCTTCCATACAACTATATATTAATGTACCTCTCCCTCTCTGAACCACCCATCTGCTATTTAACCCCTTAAAATAACATATTTTGCTCTTGGTAACCTTACAGTTATCACTGTTGTTAAGAACCTGTTATACTTGAGCAAGACAGTAGAAATGTATGTGTACCACAATTTTTTTAGTACAAAAGATTCTCTAAGAAGCAGTATTTGTTGATTTTATACTTTGGTTATTTTCTAAATGTAGGAGACAAACAGTAAGTACTGGATTCACCTGTAAATCACAGATGATTGTCTATGTCAATAAAGAATATTAGAGTGAATAGCCCGCTTTCAGAGGACCCTTATACACAGAGTTTTAAATCATGAAATCGAGGTCCAGGAAAGTTAAATGGCATGTTCCAAGCCCCCATGAAACCTGGGATGAAATCCAGTTCTCCAGGCATTTCTATGATCACACTGTATGGAGATTTTGTGAAATTATTCTTAAATTTTTCTCATTTATAAATTCATTTAAACATTGTGAAGACCAGTGGCATAACCATTCATTATTCTCAGTGGGTTTATATGCTGAGTATGAATAAACTATGAATGGAGTGTAGTATCTTTGCTAAAATAATTCACAAGTATGTCAAAGAGACAGACATACTCATTCCTCTAATATAGCATGTACTGTGATGGTAAACCAAGAGCAAGGAGAGAAGAAAAGCGAAAGCACTTGATGTTGCTGATCACAGAGAACAGGATACAGGATATAAGGGACTTTCCATTTAAATTGGATTTCATTAAGATTTGTCAACCTTAGAAGGAAGTCAGGCAAACGTAACTCCAGGTTAAACCAAACCAAATGAGATGCATGAATACACATGGCTTATGTAGGATGGGCTATTTCAACATGTCTAATACTTTCTGGAACAAGAAAGAAGTTATACTGCATACATCTGATACACTACATGGACTTTGAAGGGGAAAAAAGACCCAAACTTAGAGTAAATAGATGCTGGTAGTGTAGTATGATCAAGGTGGGTTCCTAACCAAAGCGCTAGAAGTTTGAATCAACCAGCTATTATATGATAGGTGGATAGGCAATGTTCTCTGTTTTAGGTCTCTCATGTGGCTAAAACAGAGATCACAAGTGGATAACTTTAACAAATTTCTTCCCTAATATTAGGAAGCTAAAGTCCAAGTTCAGGATAGAAAGTCTAGAAGAAGGTACTCTCCCATCAGCTGTGGAGTTAAGATCTTGTTTCCTTAAACATTTAGAGGTCCGTTGTTTCTTGGAGATCTTTGTATTTTCTTTTCTTCTTTGGTTTCAAAAAGTTTCATCTTGCAGTGTCTTGGGTCCGTAGAGATGAACTGAACTTCTTGCAGTTATTTCTTGGAGGGACTCAAGGGCCCTGTCTTGCCCTTTGCTATTATCTCTGTTAGTAATTGTTAGCTGACCCTCCAGTAGGTTTTCAGAGTCAGTATATTGCAAGGGAGGAGATTTCTTCTCTCTCTCCTGCAGAGCAGCCTGGGGATACAAACCAAGGACCTTTGAATTTGACACCAGGACTTGCTGCTGTTTTTTCTAGTGAGAGAAAAGCTTTATAGTTCATACTCTGAAGGAATTACACTTAGACATGGTTATGATTGCAGTGACATTAGTGAGCACTACATTCCATTCTAACCTCTAACAATTGTTGTACAAGATAATGGAGAGTTATTACATAGCCTCCACTTTATATCATTATATACACATATTGAGGGGCACAATTCATCCAGGGCATCTTCCTCCAAAATGTACAGCCTTAGGGACATACTATTAGTCAGAATTGATTGGACAGCAGTGGCCTTGGGTTTCTAGAAGGCACTGATGACTTGCTACCTTGACTTGGGTTAACTGGTTTTGAATTTGGCTATCGTCACAGTCACAGAGAAAAGTAGTCAAGAAATAAAAACATATAATGAAGCTGCCATGGCCCATAACTCTCACCTTTTCAAATGAGAAGGAAAATTATGTCTCCAAGCAAATGGAAGAGAATTTCCCCAGAAGCTGTAGCTTCCATCTCAGGAACAGCTAGTGTGATGATAGGTTCCCAACGCTCTAATTGGACAACTTGGCTAAAAAAAAAAAATCTACTGTTCTCTTTCCCTCTGAGCTCAGAGTTCTTATCTGACCTTTCCCAGAGAGCATGGACTAGAATTAGTAGAGAGAAAATCCTTACTTGCTTACTACTTAAATGACGAGATTGTGGAGAGTTTGACTGCTTTAGGCTGCTGGCATTGATGTACAGTGAGATCAGAGAAACCAAGAGTTATGGACTGTCCTTCAGAACTTAGTCTTTGCTTTCTTGTTGGGAAATTATTTGAGACCTTTGTTAGCTATTGGAGCACCATCAGTTTGGTAAAATTCTCCTGGAATGTTCTGATGTGTAATTGTGAACAATGTTTATAATTTGACTGATATGAAGGGTAATGTGCAGGAGATACCATTTTTCCACGTTCCCCAACATGCACTGGGCCACTTTAGAGGTTTCTCTCCCATTTCTAAATGTCCTGAGAAAACAGGAGAACAATCTGACAACAGAACCCTGACACCAGAGGGGACAGTAGGTGTGACAGCTTCTCTCTCAGCTTGGCCATGAAACTCGGGGAACTCTTAAGTTCTTCCCAGTTGCTGTCTATGAAGTTTGTTCTTTAAAAAATTCCTTTTCCCTGAGTCACAACATGTTAAATAGTTCTAGTCATAATCACTCCTTTTGTTGTAACTTACTTCAGCAAGCAAAATGAAACTTATAGTAAAACACAATGAATTTTTCTCTTTTCTCTGACCTTCTGCTTTTCCATGTATTACTGAGTCAGAGCTGCCTCGAGTTTTCAGAGCCTGTAAATTAAATGGGAGAAGATTGTCCATCTTTCTCCCTTGGAGCAGCTGGTGAATTCAAAGAAACTGTGTTGGGACCACAAGTTCTTACCCAAGATACAGCCTGGCAGTACTCTTTCTAAAGCATATCTGTTTGTTCTTTATATACGTATGTTGTATATATGGTTTCTACGTATAATGGGAGATTATTTCTAACTCTATAAAGTATAAAAAAGAGTAGTCCTGCTGGATAGGTAATTCTTTTCTAAGTTTTCCAGAATTCTGGCTTGTGCTGGCTTCTCTGTCATAGAGATATGGCTCCCAAGCTTCCCGAGTACTTGTCTCAAACTTAAAGTTGGAGTATGCGAGCAGGGAGGATGCCACTTGTTTTCCTAGGCCAGCCTTAGCATCTCTACACATCACTGTCATTCCCAGTCATTAGTGGCAAACTAACAGTTGCATGCACTCACCTGATGACAGGAGGCTGAGAAATAGAGTCTGGAATGTAAACAAAGTGAATTTTTGTTAACAGTGCAACTCGCCCTGGACTTTGCACAGGAGCACTGTAAGAAGTGGATTTGGGGATGAATCAACCAACCTGTCTCATTCAGTCATATTTAATGGTGTACCTATGCCCAGAAAACTTTTCAGTACCTTAGAAATGTGTTATTTTTTTTCTTCTAAAAAAAGCTAAATATCACCCACAAAAAAAATTATTCTTATTTTAAATAATAGAAAGTAATAGACATTATTATTTTAAAAAAAATAGACAGTATGGCAATGTCTAATTCTACTGAAAATATATTATCTTGAAATAGAAGGTTAAGAAACAGTTGAGTAAGTTGAAATAAGTCCTTTTGGACTACAGTCAGTTATATGCTAAGAATAAAAGAAAAATTCATATAAATACCTAGGGTAACATGTGTCCTTAAAAATTGTGCTTTTTGTTTCTTAAACATTAACATCAAATCTGTATAGTTTGTCTCCTCTTACTATGTGTAAATTCTACCATAATCTAAATGACTGGGGGAGTTTTTAATTGATGAAACCCAATTGTATGTGAAAATCTTATTGATGTCAAATCCAAATAGAAGTTACATGAAGAACAAGGTGGTGAACAAGGTTCTGCTTGCATAACAGGGAATTAATTTTCTTTTACTACTTGTAGGTAAAGAAATCACAGGAGCTCATGACCTCATCATACATGCCATCACTTAGCATTTGAGTTTTCTTTCTCTAGAGTGAAGGAAGATGCAGCAGTGCATTTGTTGGCCATACAAAGACCAAGTTGTAGAATTATTGAAACTCTGAATTCTGTCATTAGTTTGATGTTTGAAAAGACATCTTCCCATCTGAATTCCAGCTGTTTACTCTTATTTCAATAGCTCTTTGTTTGGCTGAAGCTTTTCATTTGAAATTGTAAAGTGTCAAGGGAAAAGGTATTGGTTTGCAAGTTTTGTACAAGGGTGGCACAAACCTGAACTCTTTAGAATCCATTATAATATTTGTTTGCAGTCCCTTCTGTTCAATTTGTTTCTCGAGTAAATCTCAGGACTTTTCAATTATGTCTCAGGTCAAACTTTCATGAGCTAGCACCTTGTGTCCTCCTTACGACTTAAGTGCAACTTTGAGTCTAAGTATTTATTTTTTAATCATCTTTCCCAGAAAATATTATTTCAGTCTTCATTCTGAAGTAATACTTTGTGCGTCTTTGATTTTACAGGGAACGAGCATTGAACACATCCCAGCCCGGGTCCCTTCAGCTTACTGTAGGAAACCTGAAGCCAGAAGCCATGTACACCTTCCGAGTTGTAGCCTATAATGAATGGGGACCAGGGGAGACTTCTCAACCCATCAAGGTGGCCACTCAGCCCGAGTGTGAGTATGACAAAGGAAGGACAATATTGAAAAAGTAGTCCTTCTCATCTGTAAATATCTTGAGTCCTATAATTTTCCTGAACTTAGAAAATGGATTATGAAACTGCTTTCTAAATTATCTTCAAGGCAAAGCAACTTAGGACCAGAATGCCCCTCTCTATTTGAGCCTTATCTCCATAAGGTCAAATAATAAAGGTCTAATTTATCATTTTAGAAGCAGGAGTGACATCCACTTCCTAAACAGCATGCCTCTGGAAGCTATAAATGACTATAGTTATAGAAAGGCTTCAGGCCTTTTGTTCATAGGCTCACTATGAGTCATGCTCAACTTGACACTAATCAACAACATAACAACAATCTATTATTGACACAGTGGCTTTAACAATGCGCTTAAGCAAATCAGAGATCATGAAATGACAAAGGATAGGATGAGGTTCAGATTCAGATCTGTTCTTCACAGGATTATTATGAATTGCAGTTGAGTTGACTCATTGGCCCTTAACAATAACAAATATCTGTTGTTGTCGGTTGCCTTTGAATAGAGCATGATACATAGCAACCCTATGAACAAAAGGCTTGAAGCCCTTCTACAATTACTGGCATTATCCAAGTTCATAGGGTTTCTGGAGGCATGTTATTTAGGAAGTAGATGCCACTCCTGCTTAATCCTATATATTCACTTTCAAATAAACTGGCATATATTACTTGAGAAATTATTTCATGATTATTGATTTTCCTCATCCTCCCTGGACTTTTCTGAATTTTTTGGTCATTTTATATTTCAAAGGCAAAATAATAATGACATAAAACTTCCACATACAAAAACTTATATTGAAGAACCTAAACTGGAAGTCAGTACATGCGAGAAGCTACCAATGTGAGCTTAAACGTAATTAATGTAAACAAATAATGTTTACTAAACAACCCCAAAGAGTGGACAAGTCTGTCTTGGAGAAATTGCAAATAGAATGCACCTTAGAAGCAAAAATGGTAAAACTTCAGCTCACATGTTATTGGAATGTTGCAAGGAGGGGCTAGTTCTTGGACAAGGACATCATGCTTGGAAACATAGAGGGTCATGAAAGAGAGGGAGGCCCTACTGAGATATTAACATAGTGACTGTAACAATGGACTTGAACATGGCCAAGATCATGATGGTGCAGAGTAGGGTAAGCTTAACAGCATTAATCAATACTTATGAACTATCTCACACTCTTCTCAACTTTTTCTAATTTTTTTTCAAAGTAATCTTAGTTCTGTAGAATACAGTGATCAATGAAAAAGCAATGCACAGAAACAATGGAGTCTAAATTTGTCACTCAGCTTTCCATATACTCTCCTAGCGGTAATGCTTTGAATTAATGCGGTACATTTCTTGTATTTGATAAATTAGTATTGAGGTATTATTATTCACTTAAGTCTGAAGTGAGCACAAGGTTCACTCTTTGTATTGAACAGTTTTATGACTTTTGGTAAATGCTCAATGTTATGTGTCTACCACTGCAATATCATGCAGAATAGCTTCAGTGCCTTAAAATCCCTTGTGCTTCACCTAAGTATCCTTGGGATGTCAGAACACTTGAACTTTGGCTTTTCTAGCCATTATGTTGGCTCCTGTTGGGGTGTGGAATGATCACCAGCTATCTTAACTGCAGACACATTGTCATTGTTGTTGTGTATCATCGAGGTGGAACCAACCCTTAGCTGACCCTCCAGTGGATTTTCAGAGACATTTAATCTCATGGGAGATTTCTCATCCTTCTCCTGTGGAACAGCTGGTGAATTCAAACCACATGCCTTTGGAATTGTTACTAGACTACCAGAGCTTTGTGGTCTTTCAAATAACCGACAGTTGTGAGACCAATATGTGAGAGAGTGCTTCATACACTTATGAGAGTACAATGCTTCCCACACTATGAGAGAGGACAATGACGGTGGTGGAGAGAGGAAGAAGGAGAGAAAATGAAAAGATAGTGACACTTTTGTGAACAAATTGTGGAAAGGTGTAACTAGAGTAACCCTGGAAATAAAGAACCTAGACTTTCAGTGGTTGACTGAGAAGCTGTTTTTCATTAATTGAGGAATTATGTCTTCTTGTTAATCATATTGGGAGTGCTGGACTAAACTTTGATTTGCATAAAAATTTTTAAAGAGTAACAAAGACAACAAAAAAAACAGCCAAAACTGCTTAAAGCTTAATGATTTCTGCTCTCATAAAATGAAAACTGAATTTTTAAATGTAAATAGCCCATATTTGCTTATCAGCCCATGCTACAACCACAGCAAAATTTTTCTAAGAAAGTGATGTAAATATATTTATAGCAACATATTAAAAAGACAACCAAACAGCATAACAATTAAACACTTAAGGTAGAGGGGAAGGTAAGGTTGGAAAATGCACATTATTTGTAAAATTACAGTCACAATTGCATATTGGAAAATATTTCTACATGTTATAGAATTTTTATCTTTCCATAAAGATTTCTAGTGTAATTTGAGAAGATGTATTATTGATAATCACATTTTCGGGGTTATTTGGTTTCCTTAAAAAGGATAATATAAGAGCTAAACTCACTAATGTATTATTTGGAATAAATGCCAGTGTTTTGGATAACCACTTGCATCTATTCCTTTAAAAGGGATGCTATTTAATTTTAATACTTCTTAAACTTTAAACATTGTTTAAATTTGCAGTGACTTCAGATGTTTAGGAGAAAAATAAAATAGAAAGTGGAAATAGTTCCATTGATAAGTGTGTGAGATGATATTTGGACTACTTCAGATTTTGAGTATTTTAAATGGACTTGCTGAAGAAGAGTGTGTGAACACTCATTTCTGGATCAGGTGCTAACTATCGCCCGATCTGCACTTGGGAAAAGTATTCCTTCTTTCTTCTCCTTGGCAGAGGCTTTATAGACGAGATGATGACAAATTGTAATGTAATGTTTAGTAAGAAAATGGGAAGACCAAAATAAGAAAGTTTTATACATCTTTGCTTCAGAAAAAAACAAAACCAAACCCTCTTTTAACACCTTAAAAGATATGAGACTAGACAGGTTGGAAGGAGTCATTAGGGAATGCATTCTCTCAATTAGGAATGAATATATAAGTGTGGGGTCACTGAAAAGGAAAATACAGGACCCCTTATATTATTGATGTCATATTAAGAATTCCAAGACAGTGACTATAGAGCAATATGGTAAGCTCTTTGACTGGCTGGGCTATTTTCTGTGTGTGGCCCTTATACATGTTGGGTTACTTTGCACGGCCATGAAAATGACCTTGCCCCCAAAATACCCTTGAGGAGTATTTTATTGTTGTCTAGATGTTAATCATCAGATAATGCCTCTTTCCATTCCATAATGTCTACATTAACACCACATTTAAATTGCCGTATTTTTCTTAACTTTTCATATATCATATGCATAGAATCAATGAATTCTTCTATTTCTATTTTCAATTACTAGAGTTGGATTTTAAAAATGAATCATAGTATGTGTTTTAATTATCTTTAAAGTAGGTTGTATAGAGATGGAGAATTTAAAAACCAACAAAAATTCCATTTTAAAAAAATTTTGTTCAGATCTCTTATATTAGAACATCTTACTTAAAAGCATGCATTTTTAGAAGATTTAACTTTGATAGATTTTTATAGGATCTTTTACTTCCTAATTCCTGTTTTATTATACTTATAAGTGCTTTACTGTATTTCAGAGCTAGATAGCCATTAGAGTTTATCTGATAAAATTCCAGGATAAACTTACTTTCTAAGACAAAGAAAGATATATTTTGGGGGGACATTTTGCATGGGATACGCAGAATAGTAAGATCTGTTTCATTAACTTAGATCAATGATACTGTGAACAAACTCTTAACTTCTTTAGAAATAATGTTGTTGTTGTTGTTATGTGATGTTGAGTTGCCTGCAACTCTTAGTGACCCTATCTATGTACAACAACCCTAAACACTGTTCTATTCTGTGCCTGTCTTATTGTCTCTGGCACCCCTACCCCTTTCACCCCAGTCACTGAGTCAATCCATCTCATTGAGGGTCTTCCTTTCCTGCACTGTCCCTCCACCCTCCCAAGCATGACATCCCTCTGAAAGGACCAGTCCCACCTTTCAACATGTCTAAAGTATGTCAGATGAAGCTTTAGAAACCTAGTCTCCAAAGAGCAGCCTGGTTTAACCCTTAGAAATAATAGGATAAATAAATAATGTTATTATGGCTAATAGGTATTCCATATGTATTTTATCTTCTGTTATTAGGACAAAATGCCAATTTGGGGCCGTGAAGAGCATTTCAGCTTAAACCAAACCTACTCAGTAATAGACCAAGTGCTGAGGAAGACAGAACATTCTAAAGAGCCCTACTTCTTTTCCCTTCCATCCTTCTCTCCCCCTCTCTGCTCCCCTTTATTCCTGCCTCTCTTACTCCCCTCTTGCCTTCTTATAAGCCCATATTTCTGTCTTCTTAGAGGAAATGCATGGGCTGATTTCATTATCTGGCTAGAATATCAGAATTTAAAGGAATAAGGAGAAATGACGTTTCCATCATCACTTCTCTCCCTGACAAAGTGATCTTATCTTTGGCAAATGGGTCTCGTCGGGGCATCCGTTTGGTAGCTGCTTTTATCACTGTTTTCCCAAATGTGATGTAGTAAATGTACACTAAAATTACATAGCTTTTATACAAATTGAATTTCACGTTTTTCATATTATTTGAAAATATCAATTCTATTATGAAAACCGTATTCTCCAAGACTAAAACCTGATAGAAAATATGTCTGAAATATAAATCAGCCAGCGGCAATGGTTTCCTAAAGTGCATGCATTTTGTAGTAATCATTTAAAGAGATCAACAGACCAAGATCCAGTTTATGAAATAATCACCCAGAATAGAAAGGCTTGATTTATACGAAGGTTTGTTCCTCCCTGATTACATCTTCCTTCTACTGAACCCCTACTCCTTCTCCCCTGACTTTATGGTATATAATTTCTGCACTGTTATTATCACTGGGATTAAAGTCCCTGTCTGCTTAAGACTTGTCTAATCTTTTCATACCACATGTGGAGAATTTTTGAATTATTATTTGGGGTCCTCTCAGACGCTGTTAAGGTAGCTTAATCAGACAGAATGTTAAAATGGACCACATACAGGCTGGATGGCTTGCATTCGAATAGAAGCCTATTTGCTAGACTTCAACCCAATTATCCACAAAAGCCCTTTATAGGTAAGGGTTGTGAGTCATATTCTTAGACCATTATATTTTTTATACTGAAAAGATGAGGGAAGGTAATCCTCTAGTCTAGTGATTCTAAAATACATTATCTAGAGGAATAACTGGATTGCTTCCCCCCCTCCTCTGGCTATCTATTTTATTTTCATGTTAACTCTAAGAGGAATTTGAAAGAATGGTGACTGTGGAAGGAACACACAAAGTCATCACTTGATTCTAAACTTTGAAACCTGTATCCTAGGACAAGTTTCTTAATCTGTAAAACCTCAGATTTTCCAGATTGACATCAGAAGTGTCGTTTTCCCATCCTGTTATGAGATTGTGACAATACAATGGAATAATATGAAAGGTCCTGCGTTTTATTTACCATTGCGCATGCACTCGGTTGAAGGGAAGTTTTCTGCCCTAACATGATTGAATGAGTTTATAATCCCCAGTGCACCACTCTTACAAACAAAAGGAAACTAGGGTACTGAGGCACCCACCTAGGTAAACAAGGCTTTAAAGTACCACTTCATTCATCATTTAGCACAGGCTTGAATAGACTATAATCAACACATGTATAGACTTTGCTACTTCTTGCTACTTAGGCTTTCTTTACAAGAAGACTCTACAAATGTAGTCTCTCATTTTGCCTCAAATACATCTGTGTGACATTGACTAAATTTGGAATTCTTACCATCAGTATATCATCCTATACACTGTGTCACAGCATTCCCATGCTATGAATATCAAGTTGGTTGAAAGATGCTGATAGAATCTGCTTTATATTTATAATGGGAGAGATCTATGAAATATCAGTTGTGTTTATTTCACGATAACCCTAAACTGAGCCAATCAAGTTCATGACAGTTCCGTGCAGGTCATTTCTTTTCTTGTTTGAGCTGCTTTACAGTTATGAACTGAACTGTGTGGTGATTGGAGTGATTTTAGGGATGACTGTCATATTTAAATTGACCATGGGCAAATAGCCATGGCCCAGTTGTGTGGTCACATCCATGGCTAGAGATTAACACGGCAAAGAATCAAAAGCATTTAACGTTTCATCATTCACAGCAGCAGGGCCCATACTGATGTCACTGAAAATATCTCTTATTGAAAAACACCTTTTCAACAAGAAATCACAAACAAGATGGGAGAGTAAGTGAGGCTTACTATTTGGCATCACAGCAACAGGAGGCTTAGGGAGTCCATTTGGATTTAATGGCCAATTAGGCTAGGATATTATGTCTTTTGTAATGATATATATTAATGGGAGGAAGAGTTATTTAATTGACTAGAAGGGTTCAAAAGTAACTGTGAGTCATTCTGCACTTTCCTCACTCAATCAAAAGTAGTTTTTTTGTGCTAAGTTCTAGCGGTCTGTTCAGTGAAGTAACAATTAGACATATGTGGCTGTTTGATGCAGGTTGTGTATCTGTATTCTGAAAGACAGAGGTTTCCTATGCAGAAATGTTTTGAGCTGAATCGTCTTTATTTGATTATTTACCTTATTATGGAAACAAAAAGAAGTTTCTTTCCAATCTGAGCAGTGTGTGAGTGTCTGCAGGGATAATACCATCACAGCAGAGCAGGCAAATGAAACTCCACTCCAATACAGAACAGATCATCGGCTCTGAACTGCTTCAGGGAACTCTTTCAGTTACATCTGATGTTTTGGAGAGCTGGTAAGTATGACGAACAATGAGTGGAGAGAGAAAGCAAACAGGGCCCTCTGATCACCTGTGTGCTTATAAAACACTCATCTGGAATGCACTCCTCTCTATGCAGTGTGAAAGCATTCACTGAGCAACTATTACGTGTTACCCACTCTATCTGGTGCTAGAATATTAAGTAGCATTAGATGAGTCAGACAACACCAAATAAGTAGAGATAATATTTAGATTAAAGCATAACTAAAGAAAAAAATTTTAAATATTACTGCAGGATCAAATTTACTTTATTTAAAGTTAAATACTGCCAGGTATTGGTGAATACATATACATATACATATACATATACATATACATATACATATACATATAAATATACATATACATATGCATATACATACATGCATATATAAATAGACACACATACATATATAAATATACACATATATACATATATACACATATACATACAACACATACATATACACACACACACACACACACACACACACACACACCACTGAATATCCCATGGACGGCCAAGAGAGTGAACAGATATGTCTTGGAGATGGTGCAGCTGGATTGCTCTTTGGAGACAAGAATCATGAGAATTTACCTCAGATACTTTGTACATGTTTCCAGGGGGTGCTAGTTCTTGGAGAGGGACATGATGCTGGGAAGGATGGAGGGTCAATGAAGTATAGGAAGCTTCTCATCCAGGTGAGTTGACATGGTGACTGCTGCAATGGGCTCTCATGTGTCAGGAAGTGTGAGGACGGTAAGGTCAGGACTGATTCAGATCTTTTGTTCATAGGGCAGTAATGAGTCATACTCGATTTGATGGCACTTTATAATATATAATTAATATATAAGATATAAGATATGATATATAGAATTGTTGTTGTT